>NW_026068081.1:801605-820985 GCF_014885135.2 Alexandromys fortis | reverse complement strand
GCCTCCTCCCAGCCTCCCATTCCCTCCCCCTCCCCCTTCTTCCCCTGCCCCCACTCCTCTCCCCCTCCCTCTCCAGTCTGAAGGGCAGTCAGGGTTCCCTGCCCTGTGGAATTGCTTTAGTCTCTGTGAGACCCTATGAGCCGTTCTTGGTTGATTGAATTTAAAATGTTAAGGAGAACTTTACATTTTGTTAAATTTAGCATTGGAAGGGACTCACTTGAATATGAGGGAGAAGTCAAGCCGCTGGTGACCTTCAACCTGCTAACTACAAACCAGCTATGGGACACTGAAACCCATTTAGAGAGCAATTGACCAGATAATCTTCCATTCATTTATTAATCATAATTTTATATGTTCCTAATTGAAAGGCATAGATCCTATGATACTGAAATGTCTGGATACCCATACTTAAAACTACTTGACAACTGTCAAATTTTATTTCATGAAAATTTAGAAGCATGGATATCAACCTAGGTACAAAGAAATACTTCTGTGGAAGTATGCGCCAATGAATATCCTTAAATAATCACCCAAAGCATAATTAAAATTGGTTTGTTGCCATGGTGTTTTTAAATGTAAAAGCGGTGATATACAGATTTTAAACAATAAACATTGTGTTTGTCTAAGTCTAAAAAAAATGAATTAGAATCCAAATCTCATGACAGAAGCTAGAGAAATTTCATGTTAAATGTCAAGACTTGCTATAACTGTGCCTATATTGTGCCAAAAGTGTACTAGAACTTGGAAATAAATGGGAGCATAGCACTCTAAATAAATGAAAGAAAATGAATGGGAGAATAGTGTCCTGTAGAGAGAAAGAAAAAAAACAATTTATTACAGAAATCCTTTGACACAACAGAACCTGTGGAAACATGTAGGAGTGACATAAAAAGAAGGGAATTGCTGAATTGCTCCTTGATGGGGCTGAACACGGTGAGATTGTGTGCAGGTCGGTCAGGGAGCTCCATAAGCCTGGAGGACTTTGCTTATCATTGATTCTGGGGTGGCATTACTCAGTTGGAACACTGCACCAGTTGTCAGCTATATTTACACTCCCAAATATTTAACAACTGTATGCCAACCATTTCTACTTCTGTGAATTATCATTTCTCGGTTTACATGGAAAACTTGTTTTATTTCATATCGAGTCCTATATTTTTTGTTAAAATCTAACCATTCTGTGTGTCCCCACATTCTTGCGTGTACATTCATACTTGTAATATTAAGGCTGAGATATTTGAATGTTGGAGATATCCTGGCATGTGGTTCCTAATAATGGAAGTCTCCTAGTTTCAAAATTCCATGACTGTACCCCAAATTACAGTGATCCTCATAATTTCACATCCAGTTTATATTTTAATTTCCTCATTGCTTTCAAAATACATTTGCTTATTATACCTGTAATATCTTTTTTTACACAATATACAATTATTTTCTTTCTATGACTTTTTGACTCTTGAGGGAATTGGAAATACTGTCTAATAAAATAAATCAGCTAAGGGCTATAGAGGTGGCTGAGCATAAATAACCTTTGTTGCTATTGCAGAGGACCTAAATCTGGGTTTAGTGGCTCACAACCATCCATAACTCCAATTCCAGCATTATCTGATACCTCCTTCTTGCCTTTCCAGGTACCAGGCATATACATGGTGAACATATACATGCAGGAAAAATACCCTTACACATAAAAGAAAAAATTAAAAATATACAAATGAAATCAACTGTTGAATTTGCCTGATTTTCCTTGTGGTGCTGTTGTGTCTCCTCCTCTGGTCTTTATATTTCTAAAACCTTGAAGTTTGAACTAAAGCTTCAGGAATTCAGCTTAGGTATTTTTCATGGATGTAATCAATTCACAGATGAGGTCATGTCCATTGGCTATTGCATCACACTGAGAAGCATATAAAATGGGGTTGACTACTATTTCAGTGAATGGGTCACTGCATTAATGAATGCCTTGGCTGTAATGATGACTGTCAGCTTGCACAATTGAGAAGTTAACCCCTTTTTCACACTCAGATAAGAAGTCATCCATAAGGATGACACTTTGACACTGAACTCTGCATCTCCCTGTGTGGTCATTCGCTACGAAGGTTCCTGCCAAATTAGTGATCTTAATGGAGTTCTAATTGTTGCCTACTCTTACATATTTTGAAGGGTAGTGTTGGTTTTGATAAAACTTTGCTTGATTCAGAGTCTAATGGACCGGTTTCATCTGGTTAGTTTTTCTATTTAACCAAATCAGCCAATGAAGCTTCATACCACTCTTGAGTTTCACTAGCCCAGTAGCAGTTATTAAAGTTATAGCCATTACTGACCAGAAATAGGATGGGCGTCATATTTGGGAATACAGCTTTCAAAAAGAAGCATCTTTCGGATGAAAGCACTAACAAGAAGTCAAAAGTTGGCAGAATGCAGGACTTGCTGGTGCTAGCGGATTACTGAAATAAAGGATGTAGGGCAAGAATACGGGCTAAATTGACATGAATGTTTTAGTTGCAGTGAAATTTCATCCTGTGTCTCAGAGTGTACCTGCATTACAGGCCACAAACAAAAGTGCCTATGTAGACCTCATGGAAAGGCAGTAGGTAAGATGGTGTCAAAAACCAAAAGGAGTGGTAGGGCCTAACAAAGAAGTGGAATTCTCAAGTCTAAATTGAACTCTCACACTAATAATAGTATTGAAAGGGATTTATTGTCACAGATATCTGAATATTGTAAGAAAAGGTGTAACATAAAATGAAACAGAAATTTTAAAATGGAAAAAAAATAAAGGAGTAAGTGAAAAATGTATGTGGTCTAAGGCATTTATTCGTAGACTTCATTTGTCTTGTTGGGAATGGTTTTGAAAAGTTTGACCTGGAAAAAATATTCAGAATGTGTATATCTCATGCTCCAAAACTAATGGGTAGGATACAGGTTTCATTAGAGAAGAAGGAATCTCATTATGTCTCCTTATTATGTAGACCAGGATGGTCTTATATTCACGGAGATCCTCCTGTCTCTCTTCATCCACTGAGATTAATGGTCTTGCTATACCTGGCACATACATGCACATCCATTTCTTTATACATGTGATCCTCAGTATAGCTGGTGATAAAAATGATTAGATGATGATGAAAGTGGCAGCCTCTACTCAGTAAAGATGAAACAAAGTAGGGTTGGAGAGATGGCTCAGTAGTTTAGAGCATTTGTTGCTCCTGCAGAGGACCCAGGTTCAATTCCCAGCACCCACAAGGTAGTTCACAACTATTTGCAATTCCCATTCTAGGATATCTGATGTCATTGCCCTCCTCTGGCCTCCCAGGGCATGAGATCACACATGGTACACATGAAAATACAGAAATCAATATTAAAAATCAAGGAGAGTTATTTCATGTTTATCTGATCCTATATAGATAAATGTAATGAAATTTCTATGCAGAATGAAGCACTGCAGAGTTTATCTGTGACCTTATTTTGCAATTTAATGTTCTTTACCCACAAAACACTCTTCAAATTTGTAGCTGATGTTGCTCCACATGATTATGGTCTATTTTGCAAATTTTCTTAACAAGTTGCTCCTCACTTTTGTGTAACAATGTCTGAGAAAGCAATGTATGATTAAGGGAATTGGAGATGCATGGTCGCAAAGAAGATGCACACACATTTTTTAAAAGTCAGATTTGAACAGTGGTGCTGTAAGCACTAACTCTATCATAACACCAAGAGAATTTATATTGCCAGATCCAGCTATATATTTTTGGAAAAATAAGTTCTTACATGTGTCACATCTATCACCCAACTGTTAAAGTTGCACATCTGGACTTAAAGATGGTAACTTTTATCTTGGTGGTGGTGGCACAGGCCTTTAATCCCAGCACTTAGGAGGCAGAGGCAGGCAGATCTCAGAGTTCAAGGTCAGCTTGTTCTACAGAGTGAGTTCTAGGATAGCCAGGGCTACACAGAAAATCCTGCCTTGAAAAGAAAACAAAAAAGATGGGAACTTTTCTTTGGTCTAATTTTCCAAAGCATTGCTGATATTTCTTTCTAACTAAATACCAATTTTAGGACAGAAGGGCATAAACGGTGGATTCTAAATATAGATAAAGGCAAATTATGTATTTTACAACTTTGGCTGGAAATGACTGTTTAAGTGAGTAGCTCATTAACCCATGGGAGTAAATTTTTAATGGTGGCACTTCAGTAGAAAGATTTTTTTATTAATAATTCCATTTACTAAATGTCTTTTATGTGCCAGGCATTTAGTAGATGGTTTTAGTACTGAGTTTCAGATTATTGTCTCTACGTTTTACTACAACCTGACAAAGAAGTAGCATTAACTTCTTTGTAGCTAAAGAAACAGGTTCATAGAATGTAAGTAACTTGTCCATTGCCACCCATTTAGAAAGTGGAAAGTCTGAGATAGGAAGCAAGGTCTGATTCTTCAATGTCTGTGATCTTTGCCTTATGCCATATCGCCTCTGCTGTTTTCATATAAATAGTCAGGAGGAGAGTAGGAATTATATATTCATATGGTAGAGTAATATAGACAGACCATCATTATCTCTTGCTCAGAGTACATGGATTTTGTCTTAAAAACTGAGTGATTATGATGTTATCATAATGCCACCATCTTTTCCTGAGTTATAATTATAGATATTTCTCTGTGTTTCCTTTGAAAATCACGACTCTTGCACTCTCCCTCTCTCTCCTTCTCTCTCTCTCTCTGTCTCTCTCTCTCTGTCTCTCTCTCTCTGTCTCTCTCTCTCTGTCTCTCTGTCTCTCTCTCTCTCAGTTTTGGCTGCCCTCACGATATTTATTTGGCTATTGTTCACTGCAGGTAGTCTGCTGGCTAGCTCTCATACTTACTATTTACCGAGGCACTGCCTTGGAGTCATCCACCACAGGTTTGGTACATATATGAACTCAGAGTACACAAGACCTGAATAAACTCAAACCATAAAAAAATCTTGGAAAGTGGGCATAAAGTCCCACCAGTAGCCAAGAAGCTATTTGTAATTGATATATACTGAGAGAGGAAAAATCCATTTTCTCCCACAGAGTGGCATCAGATGTATCAAAAAACCAATACCCCTGAGCAGGCCTCATTCTCAGGAACAGTTGACCAACAAAATGAACTCCATTTTTCTTGGTGCATTTTTTGTTTGTTTGTTTTTTGAGAGCAGAGCATAAAATTCAGTAGGTAGGAAGGAAGAGGATATGATATGAGTTTTGGAAATGGAAGGAATATGATCAAAATATATTGTATAATTTTTTAAAGAAGAAAAATTGGGCTGAGTGTGGTGGCACATGACTTTAATCCTAGCACTTGAGAGTCATAGGTGGGTAGATCTCTGTTAGCTTGACACTAGCCATCACCAGCGAAGCTGCTTCTTGCAGTGGATTGGAACAAATACAGGGACCCACAGCTGGAGATCAAGAGAATGAAAACTCGTGGTCACTCAGCCCAAATCTCTTTTCAGAGCTCATGGAAGAGAAGGCAGAAAGAGTGTAAGAGACAAAGGGGGTGGGGGAAACCAAGGAAACTGGCCCTCTGAATCAACGGGATTGATGCACTTAGGAGTTCACAGAGACTGAAGCAGCATACATAAAGCCTGCCACCAGATGGATCCTAGAGCTGGTGGACATATGCCCCCATCCTTAACCCAGAAGTTTTCTTGAGTGGATAACGACCTGCAAATGAATATATGGTTTTCGTCAAAGGAGTGTCACTGGGGAAACAAATTATTCTTAAGGGTAGGCTGCATGCCCAGGAGTAAATGGTCAACAAAAATGAACTCATTGACAACTTTGGAGGTTTCTTATGTCATGTCAGAACTTTTTCCTGTTGTTTTTTTAAATTTTGTTCTGTCAGTGTATGTGTGTGGGGAGGTACTATTCTTGCTACAGGTCCTTTATGTGTATATTTATAGATTCCTTTTATGTGTTTTTGGTGGTGGCTTCTTGTTTGTTTGTTTTTATTTTCGTGACAAGGTTTCTCTGTAGCTTTGGAGCCTGTCCTGGAGCTAAATCTTGTAGACCAGCCTGACCTCAAACTCACAGAGATCTGCCTGCCTCTGCCTCCTTGGTGCTGGGGTTAAAGGCATATGCCACCATTGCCCAGCCTTTTTTGGTGTTTTTATGAGATTCCTTATCATTCAAGCAAGTGGGTCTCTGATCTGTATCTGTCTTTTGTGCCTTTTTTTTCACTCTTCTCCTTTGGATTGTTTTGCCCTATCCTAATGTCTTAGTTTTATCTTTTATATTATATTATTATCCCTTAGAAGTCTTTTTTTCTAATGAGAAACAGAAAGAGTGTATGAAGAACATGGTTGAACAAAGCATCTTTGTAGTAGGATGATGCTTCCTATGGGGTATATGCTTAAGAGCGTTGTTGAGGTAGATCAATTCCCAGCTTCCTGAGGAACTGCCAAATTGATGTCCATAGTGGTTGTACAAGTTTTTGCTCCTACCAACAATGAATGAATGTTTCCTTACTTCACATATTTGCCAGCATGACTGTCACTTGTTTTATCAATCTTTGCCATTCTGACAGGTGTAAGATGAACTCTCAAAGTAGTTTTGATTTACCTTTACTGAAAACTAAGGATGTTGAACATTTCTTTTGTTTCTCAGCCATTTGAGATTCCACATTTGAAAAAAAAAATAACTTCATGAAGATGATAGAGACTCTTAAAGAGGAAATGAAAACAATTCCTTAAAAAAGGGAGGGATAGGAAAAAATGGATGAAATCAAGTCTCTTAAAGAAAGCCAAGGAAAAAAATCAAACTGTTCAAAACTTTGATGTGGGAAGGTCATTTGTCAATCTGTTGTTTCATTGGTTAACCAGTAAAGAAAACTGCTTGGCCTGATAGGACAGAAAAGTAGCTAGGTGGAGTAGACAGAACAGAATGTTGGGAAGAAGGGAAGTCAGCCAGATGCCACGCCTCTCCCCTCCAGGCAGACACTATAGCTCTCCTCTCTAAGATGGATGCAGGTTAAGATCCCTTCTGGTAAGCCACCACCTCATGGTGCTACACAGATTATTAGAAATGGGTTAATCAAGATGTGAGAATTAGCCAGTAAGAGGCTAGAGCTAATGGGCCAAGCAGTGTTTAAAATAATACAGTTTGTGTGTTGTTATTTTGGGGCATAAGCTAGTCAGGTGGCCGGGAGCTGTGCTGCAGGAATGCAGCCCGCTGCTCCACTACAGAATGGCATCCAACGTGGATAGCTGCATCCACAGAAAGCCTGCGAAAGCTTGGGAAAGAATAAAGCATGTTTTCTTGGTAGCAACAATTTCTTGGGTCTGCTCTGCTTGCTAGAGGCAAGCAAGCACTCTCATCTAAGAGAAGCTTCCTGACTCAGCTTTAGCTGCAAAGCTTGCAGCTCTCTTAAGAGGTCCTGCCATGAAACACTTAAATGGTGTTGATAAAAGCTGACTGAATATTTGTTTGTTTTCAGCTGTAGCAGGAAAAAAGTTGTGCTGTTTTAAAATGCTGGCATTCTGGTCTGTCCTGCCAGGGCAAAGTCTGACTCTTTCAGGCAGGCAATCCAACTACAGAGTGTTTGAGTGTGGTTTCTGAGTGCAGAGCTGCAGCTTGCTTGCTGGCAGGGACCTTGAAATGCCACAGAGTTGTGACAATAAAAATGGCTACAGCCAGTACCTCTGCCATGAGGCTGGAAAGCTAAGGAATGGGCTGGATGTAGCCAGCAAAGCCATGGCTTTAATCCTACTCATATTGCTCAGCAATTTAAAGGTTCATGTGGTAAAGATGCTGAAAAAGCCTTTGTCAAAATCTAACACCCATTGCTGTTAAATGTTATGGGGATCTCAGGGATACAAGGAACATAGCTAAATAAAATAAAGTCAATATACAGCAAGCCAACAGCCAATATCAAATTAAGTGGATAATACAAAGTATTTCCACTAAAATCAGGAACAAGACAAGGGTGCCCACTCTCTTTATATCTATTCAATATAGTACTTGAAGTCCTAGCCAGAGCAATAAGGCAACAAAAGGAGATCAAAGGGATAAAAATAGGAAAGGAAGAAGTCAAACTTCTGCTATTTGAAGATGATATGACAGTATACATAAGATGTTGAAATAAGAGCGGCGGCGGGGCTGCGTCCCCAGCACCCCAGCCGCCTGCTAGCTCATGCCCGAAATAACAACACACAAACTGTATTCAATTAAACACTGCTTGGCCCATGAACTCTAGCCCTTACAGGCTAATCTCGCACCTGGACTAGCCCATTTCTAATGATGTGTGTAAGCACCCCAAGGTGTGCTTACCGGGAAGATTCTAGCCTACATGCATCCTGGGTTGGAGTTGCCTGGGAGAGCGGAGCATGGCTTCCCCTGTCCGGTCTCTCTGGAAGCAGAGCAGAGTCTGACCTCACTTCCTCTTCCGCCCAGCATCCTATTCTGTTTATTCCACCCACCTATGTTCTAAGCTATGAGGCCAAGCAGTTTGTTTATTACTTAACCAATGAAATCAACAGATTGATATATGACACTCCCACATCAATAAGAGACCCCAAAAATCTTAACAGTAAATGCCTACAGCTAACAAATGCTTTCAGTAATGTGGTTGGATACAATATTAGCTCAAAAAATCCAGTAGCCTTCCTATATACAAATTATAAAGGTGCTGAGAAAGAAATCAGAGCAACACACAATTTACAATAGCCAAGAATAACATAAAATATTGGGGTAACTCTAAACAAGTGAAAGACCTATATGACAAGAATTTTAAGTCTTTCAAGAAAGAAATCTAAAAAGAGATCAGAAAATGGAAAGATCTCCCATGCTTATGTATCAGTAGGATTAACAGAGAAAAAAATGACAATCGTATCAAAAGCAATCTACAGATTCAATGCAATCCCAATAAAAATCCCAACAAAATTCTTCACAGACCTCGAAAGAACAATAATCAACTTCATATGGTAAAACGAAAACCCCAGGATAGCTAAAGCAATCCTGTACAATAAAAGAACTTCTGGACGTATCACCACCCCTGATTTCATATTCTACTATGGAGCTATCATAATAAAAACAGTTTGGTATTGGCATAAAAACAGACACATGGATCAATGGAATAGAATTGAAGACCTTGACATTAATCCACACACCTATGAAGACCTGATTTTTGACAAAGAATTTAAAATATGAAGTGAAAAAAAAATCTTCAACAAATTGTGCTGGCATAACTGGATGGCAGCATGTAGAAGAATGCAAATAAATTTATATCCACCTCCCTGCACAGAACTCAAGTAGAAGTAGATCAAAGACCTCTATGTAAATCCAGTTACACTGAAAAGCATTGGCACAGGAGACTACTTCCTATATATAACAGCAGTAATACAGACACTGAGATTGACAATCAATAGATGGGACCTCCTGAAACTGAAAAGCTTCTGTAAGGCAAAGGACACAGTCAATAAGACAAAATGTCAGCCTACAAAATTGGTAAATATCTTCACCAACCCCACATCAGACAGGGGAGTGATATCCAAAATATATAAAGAACTCAAGAAACTAGATATCAAAATACCAAATAATCCAATTTAAAAGGGGTTTCAGATCTAAACAGAGAATTCTCAAAGGAAGAATCTCAAATGGCCTGGATACACTTAAAGAATTGTTTAACACTCTTAGGTAAATGCAAAGAGAATGACTCTGAGATACCATCTTACACTTGTCAGAATGCTAAGATCAGAAACACCAGTGATAGCCTATGCTGGAAATGATGTGGATAAAGGGGACTACTACTCCATTGCTGGTGGGAGTGCAAAGTTGTATAGTGACTTTGGAAGTCAATACAATGGTTTCTCAGAAAACTGGGAGTCAATTTTCCTCAGGACCAATCAATACCACTCTTGGGAATATACCCTAAGGACACTCAATCATATCACAAGGACACTTGCTCAGCTATGTACATAACAGCATTATACATAATATCCAGAACCTGGAACAAACCTAGATGCCCCTCTGCCAAAGAATGGATAAAGAAAAAATGATATATTTACACAATGGAGTATTACTCAAGCAGTAAAAAAAAAAAACAATGACATCATAAAATTTGCAGGCAAATGGAAGGAACTAGAAAAAATTATCCTGAGTTAGGTAGCCCGGATCCAGAAAGACAAACACAATATGTACTCATTCATAAGTGGATATAAAATGTGAAGCAAAATATAAACAAGCTACAATCCACAGTCCCAGAGAAGCTAGGTAACAGGGATGACCCTAAGAGGGACACATGGATCTCATTGTGAAGAGGAAATAGGTGCGATCTCGTGGGTAAACTGGGAGTGGGGGTATAGGGGAGAAAGTTGGGGGATGGGAACATGAGGGATCAGAATGATTGAGTTGGGGCAGAACAGAGGGGGAGTGTAATGAAAGAGATCTTTATAGACGGAGTTATTATGGGGTTAGGGAGAATCCTGGTATCAGGGAAACTCCCAGGAACCCACAAGAATGACACCAAATAAGACTCTTAGCAATAGTGGAGAGGGTGCCTGAACTGGCCTTCCCTGTAATCAGATTGGTGACTACTTTAATTGTCATCATAGAGCCTTCATATAGTAACTGATGGAAGAAGATGCAGAGATCCACAGCCACACACTGGGCTGAGAGCTCTGGGAGTCCAGATAAAGAGAGGAAGAGGGGATTTTATGAGCAAGAATCATCAAGATCCTGACAGTGAAACCCACAGAGATGGTTGAGCTGAGCTTGTGGGAGCTCACAGACTCTGAACTGTCAGCAAGGGAGCTGACATGGGACTGACCTAGGCCTTCAGCATCTGGTTGACAGTTGTGTAGCTTGGTCTGTTTGTGGGGCCCCTAATAGTGGGACCAGGACCTGTCATTGATAAATGAACTGACTCTTTGGAACCTATTTCCTATGGTGGAATGCTTTACCCAGCCTTGATGTAAGAGGGAGGAGCTTTATCCTACCTCACTCAACATGATTCTTGCTTTGTTGACTCCAAAGGGAGTCATGGGCTGACTCCCATGGGAGGCCTTACCCCTTCTGAATGGAGACAGAGGAAGAGTGGATGGGGTAATAGAAGGGAGGTGGGGGGGATATAGGATGGGAGGAGAGGAGTGAGGAGGAACTGTGGTGGGTATTTTAAATAGATAAATAAATAAGTACGTATAAGAGGGCGGTGGTGGTGGATGCCTTTAATCCCAGCACTTGGGAGGCAGAGGCAGGCAGATCTCTGTAAATTCGAGGCCAGCCTGGTCTGCAAGAGCCTAGTTCTGGGACAGTTGGAACTGTTATGCAGAGAAATCCTCTCTCAAAAAACAATAAATAAATAAATAAATAAATAAATAGAAAAATATGAAAGCATACTGAGCAAACCATGAAGAGGAAGCCAGTAATCAGCATCCACCCATGGTCTCTGCATCACCTCCTGCCTCCTGGTTCCTGCCCTGTTTGAGTTCCTTCCCTCAGATCCTTCAACATTGGACTATGTTGTGGAAGTGTAAGCCAGCTAAACCCTTTCCTCCACACCTTGGTCATGATGTTTCAAAGCAGCAATAGAAACCACAACTGGGACAGATGTTGGTACAACGATAGCGAGTTATTGCTTGCTATGACACAGAACCCTATTTGTTCTGAGAGGATCGTGGAAGGATCTTGGAACTTTGGGCTGCAAAAGCCATTGAGTATTCAAAGGTTGATAGGCAGTTCTGGGGGAGCTTAAAAGAAAAGAATGTTGAGAGATATGCAGGTGATGGAGGCCTGGCTTGTGAAATTCTAATGGGAAGTTTGGGGGTTACTCAAGACTTTCGGGGCTGTTGTGTATTTGCTATTTTCAATTTAGATTCTGTGGTTCTGATCAGCTGAAGAGTCAGTCATTATTAATAAGAAATCAATACTACTGAAGGGTAACCATTGCTTTTCTGGGACCATTGATGTTAATTAGCTGGAGCTGAGAAATTAGTGGTGACTAAGAGGAAACCAGCGTCACTGAGGCAAAATCTTCTGTGTTCCAGAGGTGGCGAAGCTTGTACCTTGTGCTGATACCCAAACTTGGTAATGCAAGAGTCTCCCAGATAGTACTGCTTTTGAAGACGTGAAGGGGTAATGGAGAACAGCTGAGGTTTGGCACTGTGAGAGGACAGAGAGGCTTCTAGTGATGGTGCAGCCTCAGTAGCATTTGAAAGCCTGGGAGGCCATCAAGAAAAGTTGGCTTGGCACCATTAAGAGAACTTATGAGAGACTATTTGTGAATGTGCAGTCCATTTGCAGTAAAAGACCCCAGCATTTTGGAGATGCCCGAAGTATGGGATGACCTTCACGAACAGCAGTAGGGGTAGGCTGGAGCTGGCCTGAGTTTAGAAGATAAGCTGTGTGTGCTCCAGAGGGCAGAGCCAAAGAAATGATCTAAGACCAGAAACTCACGGGTGAATGCCTGATGCTGGTTAGTGAATAATTTACACTGGTGGAGTTTGACTTTCCCTTGTTTGGATTGTGACTTTGCCATGGTTCTTCCCTCTTGAAGTAAGTATTTAATTTAATTTTGATATTTACAAGGGCCCACAGTTGATAGATATTGGAATTTTGTAAAGACTGGATTTTGAGAGAAACGGAATATTTTAGTTAGACTGAATTTTTATGTGTTTGAATTTTTAAAGATTGTAGAGCTTTAAAATTTGGAATGATTATGTTTTAATGTTGATATTCATGTGTGATCTTGCCATGAACAGGAAAAGAAAGATTATGGCTTAACAGTGATATGTTTGTGTGTCAAAGTGACAAGGAGTTAATTGTGCTGGCTAGTTTTGTCAACTCGTTCACACAAGCTAGATTCATCTGAAAAGAGGGAAACTTGATTGAGACAAATGTCTCAATAAGATTTGGCTGAGGGCATTTCCTTAATTAGTAATTGATAGGGAGGGTCCAGCCCATTGTGGGTAGTGCTCTCCCAGGGCTGATGGTCATAGATTCTGTAAGAAAAATAAAAGAACTGCTGGAGATGTCACCATGCCCCACTGTCCTAGTTAGGGCTTCTATTGCTGTAAAAAAATGACAACTTACCCAAAGCAATCCACAGATTCAAGGCAATCCCCATCAAAATTCTAACACAATTCTTCATAGATCTTGAAAAGACAATTTTCAGCTTCATGTGTAAACACAAAAACCCAGGATAGCTAAAAAAAAGCTGGGCAGGAAGGGCTTTATCTGGTTTATACTTGATATTGTAGTCCATCATTAAAGAAAATATGATAGGAACCAGGAGACAGAAGCTGATGTTGAAGTCATAGAGGGGTACCGATTACTGGATTTTTTATTCAATGTCTTAAATAAATGGACAGTTTTCCCAGCAGGTACCAATTACTAAAGTTAAATTAAGATCTGATAAACAATTTAAATAGGCCCATAGCTCCTAGTGAAATAGAAGTAGTCATTAAATGTCTTTCAACCACACATAAAATTCCAGTACCAGATGGTTTAGTGCAGAATACTACTAGACTTTCAAAGAAGAGTTAATGCCAGTACTCCTCAAATTATTTCACAAAATAGAAACAGAAGGAACATTGCCCAATTCATTTTATGAGACCAGTTACCTGGATACCCAAACCACATACTCAACAAAGAAAGAGAATTACAGAACAATTTCCCTTATGAACATAGATACAAAGATACTCAATAAAATACTTGCAAACCAAATCTAAGAACACATCAAAACGATCATCCACGATCAACAAGTAGGTTTCATCTCAGAGATGCAGGGATGGTTCAGTATATGAAAGTCAATAAATGTAATATGCAGGGTGTTATTTCAATTTCCTGGCACCTGTTGAGACTTGCTTTGTGCCCCTGTATGAAGTAATTTTTGGGAAAATGTGCATGAAGTGCTGAGAGAGAAGATGCTGTTTTTAGGTGAAATGTTCTGCAAATATGTATTAGTTCTGTTAGGTTTATAATGTTAGTTAGCTCCAGCATTTTTTTCTTATTTTATTTTTTTTCTGGATGGCCTATCTATTTGCAAGAATGGAGTATTGGAGTCTTGAACTATCAGTGTGTGATTTATATGTGATTTTAGCTATGATAGTTTTTCTTTTATGAACGTGTGTTCCTTTTTGTTTGGTGCACAAATGTTAAGAATTGTAATGTCCTCTGAGAGAATTTTCTCCTTGGAGCATGTAATACCTTCCTTATATCTTCTGATTAAATGTGAAGTCTAAGTCTATTTTGTCAGGTATTAAAATTACTATACCTGTTTGTTTCTTAAGTGCATTTGCTTGCAATATATTTTCCCATCCTTTTACCCTGATGTTATGTCTATCCTTGATATTAAGGTGTGTTTCTTGGATGCAGCAGAATGATGGATCCTGTTTTTGCATCCATACTGTTAGTCTGGTTTTGTTTTTAATTGGGGAATTGAGACTTCTGATGTTTAGAAATACCAAGAATTCTTGTTATTTGGGTAGTGCGTCTGTGTGCGTGTGTGTGATTCTTTTGAATTGTTGCTCTGGGATTATTTATTCTTTGTGTTTTTGTGTTTCCTTGGCTGAGATTAGCCTCTTGTGGTTGGAGCTTTCCTTCTAGTGACTTTGTATTCCTGGATTTATAGATATTGCTTTCCTTTGATTCTGTCATGGTATGTCTTATTTGCTCCATCTATTGTGATTTATAGTTTCATTGGGTATAGCAGTCTGGGCTGGCATTTGTTGTCTTATAGTTTGTAGAACATCTATATGGACCTTTTTGGCTTTAGAGTATCCACTGAGAAGTGAATCTTATTCTAGTAGATCTGTCTTTATGTGTTACTTGGTCTTTTTCCCCCTTGCAGATTTTAATATTCTCTGTTCTGTAATTTATTGTTTTGATCATTACGTGGGGAGGGTACTTTATTTTCTAGTCCAGTCTATTTGGTATTCTGTATGCTTCTTATACCTTGATAAGCAACTCCATCTTTAGGTTAGGGAAATTTTCTATGATTTTTGTTGAAAATATTTTCTGCGGTCATCCTTGTAAATTCCTAGGAGATTCCCTTGCACCAGGATTTTACCTGACCCTCAAATGCCAGCTAAGACTCCTAGAAATTGTGGATATGTATCATGAACTGGCCTTCTCCTGTGACTAGATTATTGTGTAGACCAGTTGTCATCAGAGAGTCTTTATACAGCAACTGATGAAAATAGATGCAGACCCACAGAAGAGGGGGAGAAAGGATTGTAGGAGTTAGAGGGGCCAAGAACTCAACAGAAAAACTCATAGATTCAACTAACCTAGGCTCATAGAGGCTCACCGAGAGTGAACCAACAATCAGGAAGCCTGCTTGCATGCATGCATCCTAGGCGTTCTGCATATATGTTACAACTCTGTAGCTTGGTCTTCTTGTTGGCCTGCTAACAGTGTGAGCAGGAGCTGGCTCTGACTCTTTTACCAGCTTTTTGGGACCCTATTATCTTACTTGGTTGCCTTGTCCAGCCTAAATGTTGGGCGGAGTTGCCTAGTCTTACTGCAACTTGATATGCCATGTTTTGTTAATATCTGTTGACGGTCTGACCTTTTCTGAACAGAAATGGAAGAGTAGTTGGGAGGAGAGCAAAGGGGAAGTGGGGATGGGAACTGGGAGGAGAGAGGGAAGGGATACTATGTCCAGGATATAAAATAAATGAATAAATAAGTAAGGAAAGAAAGAAAGAATTAATGAAAGAAAGAAAGAAGAAAGAAAGAAAGGAAGAAAGAAAGAAAGAAAGAAAGAAAGAAAGAAAGAAAGAAAGAATTTTCTGTACCTTTGACCTGGAATTTTTCTCCTTCCCCTTCCATTCTTCTTAGATTTTGTCTTTTCATGGTTTCCCAAACTTCCTGGATGTTTTATGTTAAGAGGTTTTTATATTTACCATTTTCTTTGATGGAAGTATCTGTTTTTATCTTGTCTTCAATGCCTGGGACTCTCTTTTCCATATGTTGGTGAGACTTGCCCGTGAAGATGTTATTCCAGTTCCTAAATTTTTCATTTCCGTATTTCCCTTAATTTGGGTTTTCTTTATTGATTATACTTCTGCTTTCAGGCCTTGGGCTGTTTTATTCATTTCCTCTGCTGTTTGTGTTTTCATAGATTTCTTGAAGGGATTTAGTAGTTTCCTCTTTAAAGACCTCTATCATGTCCATAAAGGCCAAGTGAAGGTCTTTGTCTTAAGCTTCAGCTATGTAGGAATACACAGGGCCTGCTGTGGTTGGGTTGCTGGTTTTTAGTGGAAACATACTGTCTTGGATGTAATTGATTGTGTATTTACACTGTCAAATAGGCACTTGACTTTGGGAAGATTGTAATTCTAGGTGCTGATAGCTAGTCTTGTTTCCGTTGGGTGGGTGTTTTCTTTCTTGATTTATGTTGCTCTTTTGGGTTCTTAAGAGAGTGTGGTGGATGTGTCTTGCTGGGTAGGCAATTTTTCTGGGACTCTGCTATGTGTGGCCCCTGGGCATTCAAGATATAATGTGTTTCTAGTTATTGGGAACTGACTCTTAAGGGAATGGGTCAGGAGAGGGGACTGAGGAGTTCTCCAAGAGGGAGGAAAGCAGGGTGTTCCACCAGGACCTATGTAGTCCCCTAGGAATAGGGTCATAGAGTGAGGAGAGACCACAGAAGATAGCCTACACAGAGCTCAGGGTGAAACTGGGGTTTTGGAAGGGAGGGGGGAGAGGTGAAAATCTGCAATTAGCCTACCTGCTTCCTTGCCTGAATTTATAAGTCTTCTTGAATGTTGGAGAATTTCCTTTTCTAGTAAGATGGTAGTTTAAATTATTTTTGTATCTTTTAATATGGTAATATCTTTTTTAGTTTTATTTCTTCATGTGGTAAATTAGTGAACTAGCTTTATACTATTAGGATAAGCCTCAGATCATTGTGATGAGTTCTTTTGTATTACACTGGATTCCATTCACAAGTATTTGTTAAATCATGCTGTGCTTTTGAAAGATATTAGTGAATCTCTTTCCTTTTTTGAAATATCTTAGCATAAATTTTTAGACAGGTATGGGTAAGCTCCCCTCACAGCATAATTTGAAGACTGTAGTTTCTTTTATTTTCTGATAATATTTGGATAATATTGATGTTGTTTATTTTATAAATATTTTATATAATTTGACAGTGAAGTCACATGGCATTGAGGTTTTCTATGTGCAAAAGCCTCTTCTCCCCCTGGCAATGGTGGCACCCTTTAATGGCCTTGAACCCAGAGATCTACCTACTCTGCCTCCCAAGTTCTGAGATTAAAGGTGTGCACTACCACTGCCCAGGTTTTAATTGTAATTTTATTTTTTAAAAATGACATTATTCATGTATTTTATTTATTTTGTGTCACTTTTCACTAGTGTCATTTGAAGAATGGGTTCACATCATGTAACTTGAATTTATTGGCAAGAAGTGTTTCTTGATCACCTCTAATTATGCTTTTACTGAATGTTAGCATCCACTCTTTATTTTATTATTTTGCTTTGTTTTTTCGAGATAAGATTTCTCTGTAGCTTTGGAGCCTGTCCTGGAACTGGCTCTTGTAGACCAGGCTGTGTAGAAGGAGCTGCAGGCCGTTTCCTGCCACCCAGCTCCCAGCCACCGGCTAGCTTTTCTCGAAATAACATCACACAAATTGTATTCATTTAAACACTGCCTGGCCTATTAGTTTTCAGCCTTTTCTTGGCTAACTCTCACATCTTGACTAACCCATTTATAATAATCTGTGTAGCACCACGAAGTGGTGGCTTACTGGAAAGGATTCTAGTGTACATCCATCTTGGGCTGGAGCTTCATTGCTTCTGACCCAGATAGGAGAGGCATGGCTACTGCCTCACTTCCTCCTAGCATTCTGTTCTGTCTACTCCACCCACCTAAGGGCTGGCCTATCAAATGGGCCAAGGCAGTTTCTTTATTAACCAATGAAAGTAACTCTTCCATCAAGGCTGGCTTCAAACCCACAGAGATCCACCTGCCTCTGCTTCCCCAGTGCTGGGATTAAAGGCGTGTGCCACCACTGACCAGCAATTCTGTCTATTTTTAACTTAAAGTTTTGACAAATTTTAGTTGTTGCACAACAGAGTTTAAAAGGAGGCACTGAAATTTTCAATATTCTCCTTGTCTCCATAACTGCATGCTCTCTCCCATTAGCAGCATTTCCTGCCTGAGTTTTGTGTTTCTCAAAATTGATTAACCTATTTTATATACTAAAGCTACCCAAAAGGTGTTTTACATTCTACAAAACAGCTGTACAATGACATTATCCATCAGGATATTAACAATGAATAGTTTCTCTACCATTCAAACTAAACCCCTATATTCAAATTTTCTCAAGGGTTTTGCAATTTCCAGAATTTCAGATTCTAAGGATCACACATTACAGACTCATGTTTGCCTGCTGTTTCTTCACTGTAATATGCTGTTTAAACATCTGTTTTATTCATGAATTTATAGCTCTTTGTCATTGGTTAATATTCTGCTCTCTGCATATAATACAGTTTATCCAATCATAGTATTTAATAATGTCATCATTGTTTCCTTGTTTGGGCATCTATGAATTATACTACTATAAACGTCTACACACATGTACACACACAGCTTTTACTTGTAGAAGGAGCTGCGGGCTGATTCCCACCTTCTGGCTTCTGGCCACTGGCTAACTTTACCCAAAATAATTACATGGAAACTGTATTCATTTAAACACTGCCTGGCCCATTAGTTCTAGCCTCTTCTTGGCTAACTCTCATATCTTGATTAACCCATTTCTATTAATGTGTGTAGCACCACAAGGTGGTGGCTTACCGGAAAGATTCTAACCTGCATCCATCTTGGAGAGGAGAGCTATGGCATCTGACTCACTTCCCTTCTTCCCAGCATTCTGTTCTGTCTACTCCACCTATCTAAGCTGCTGTCTTATCAAAGGCCACACCAGTCTCTTTATTTGACCAATGAAAGTAATACATAGACAGAAGACCCACCTACATCATTTACAGATGTGTGTTTTCAGCTCCCTTTACATAAACACCAAGAAGCATGATTTCTAGATTGTATCTTTAAGACTGTAATCTCTATTCTAGTGTTTTTCCATTTTGCATTTCCCTCAATAATGAATGAAAGTTCCTGGCACTCCCCATCCTTATCAGCCTTTGTGTTTTTAGAATTTGGTATTTCGTTGCAATCAGTGTATAATGGTATTTTCTATACATCTTTTAATTTGCTTCTTAATAACTCTCCTTGTCATTCTGTGGACTGGAGAGATGGCTCAGCAGTTAAAAGTACTGTTACTCTCACAGAGGACTTAGGTTTGATTTACAGCACCCACATGGCAGCTCACAATCTTCTGTAACTCTAGTCTCAAGGGATTTTATACCTTCTCCTTTCCCCTCTCAGTATCAGTTACACAATTGGTACAT
>NW_026068081.1:772952-801506 GCF_014885135.2 Alexandromys fortis | reverse complement strand
TATATACACACACACACACACACACAAACTAACCATACTCTTAAAAATGAATAAAATTTAAATTCATTCTAAAATCAATACTATTTCTACTACTTTACATTGCTATTAATATGATATACATTATTCATCCATTTTTTTTACATGTTGATTATAGGAATTCTTTTGTAGTTATGTGTTGTAGGAGAAGGTCCCTTTGTCCCAGCCACCCGGCTAGCTTAACCCCCAAAATAATCACACAGAAACTGTATTTATTTAAACACTGCCTAGCCTATTAGTTCTAGCCTCTTATTGGCTAACTCTCACATCTTGATTCAATCCATTTCTAATAATGTGTATTGCCACTTGTCTGTGGCTTACCAGCATGAGTCTAACCAGCATCTGTCTTGGGCAGGAGAACCATGTTGTCTTTTGTCTGCCCTTCTTCCCAGCATTCAGTTGTCTACTCTGCCTACCTATCTGCTGCCCTATCAAAAGGCCAACTCAGTTTCTTTATTTAACCAATGAAAACAACACATAGACATAAGAACCTCCTACTCCAAAACAATCCTTTTTTTCGTTTTACATACCAATCCCAGTTCCCACTCCCTCTCCTCCTCCCATTCCCTCCACATACCCCCAACCACACGCCACTGTCTATCCACTGCTCAGAGACAGTAAGGCTCATTGCTTTGGGGAAGGTCCAAGGCCCTCTCTACTATATCTACTCTGAGCAAGATATCCATTCAAAGAAAATTTGTTCCCAAAAAACCAGTACAAGCAGTAGGGATAAATCCTGGTGCCCAGTGGCCCCTCAGTCTTCCCCAGCCCTGCAACTTTCTGCCACATTCAGAGGGACTAGTTTGGTCCTATGCTTTTTCCTTCTCAGTCTGGCGGGTGTTGGTGAGCTCCCATTAGCTCAGGTAGACGGTTTCAGTGGGTGTCCCCACCATGATCTTGACCTCTTTGCTCATATTCTCATTCCTCCCGCTCTTCAACTGGATTTTGGGAGCTCAGTCCAGTGCTCTGCTGCAGCACTGTTTCCATCAGTTGCTGGATGAAGGATCTATGGTGATCTTTAAGATATTGTTTTGTTTTATTTATTGTTGTTGTTTTGTTTCAATGTTGGGAACTGAACATTAGAGCCTTACATACATCAAACAAGTGCTATACTGCTGATTTATATTTCCACCACTCTTTTTGACTGCTGAATACTCCATTTTGTATATACTGCACTATAATTAGCCATCTATTGTTGGGTACCACTAATGATGTCACAACTTGTGTATTGTGAATAAGACCTCACTAAACATTAGAGTGGATGGGTACCTCTGTGTAGTGTAGAGCTGTGGGCCTCTTCCCACAGCCCAGCTCCTGGCCGCCTGACTAGCTTATACCCCGAAATAACAACACACAAACTTTATTCAATTAAACACTGCCTGGCCCATTTCTATTAATGTGTGTAGCACCGAGGTGCGCTTACTGGGAAGATTCTAGCCTATGTCCATCCTGAGTTGGAGCTTCATTGTGTCTGCCCCAGAGAGGAGAGCTATCGAGTCTGTGCTCACTTCCTCTTCCTCCCAGCATTCTGTTCTGTTTACTCTGCCTACCTATGTTCTAACCTATCAGGGCCAAGCAGTTTCTTTATTAATTAACCAATGGCATTCCTCCATCACCTCTGTGGTCTGCTGACTTTGATTCCTTGGGTTATATGCCCAGAAGTAGTCTAGCTGGACCATGTGAAAATTACAGATTTTATGCTTTGAGGAGCCTTTTAGTGATATCCAGTCACACCACCAATATTTAAGTACTTCTTTTCCCAAAAGCCTCAGCAGAATTTGTTTTCTCTTTGAAAAAAATCTATTTGTACTTTATGTGTATTGGTGTTCTGCCTGTCTGTCTACCACATGCATGCAGTGCCCATGGAGTCCAGAATTTTCTTTGCTTTTTTGTTTTGAATGTTTTTATATATGTATCTGGAAGCATATCTGTAACACCCGATTTTGTGTTACACCCTTGGTATAGTTCGCATGCCGCTGTACCGAATGCGAGTCGAGCAAGGGCCTGGAGATTGAAAGAACACACACAGAGACCAGGGTCATTCGAAAGGAGACCAGCCAATGGCTGTTTATTCAGATTTGGGTGAGTCCTTATCTATCTAACTGCTATACAAGGATCTCCGCCCAGGCAGGTGGGAAATTACCATATTAACAATGAAGACAATGCCCTGCAGCTAATCACCAGGGGGGCAGGGAGAACACAGACACACACAGGAAGCTTAGTTAGCTGACCATAAACTGTCCCTGTGAATGCACCCCAGGAGTAAGGGCAGACCAGGGCCCTACATATATCCTTAGCCTTGTCCAATCTACAAATACACTCATTAAAGATATTCTTCTTGGTGTGTGTATGTGTGTGTGCACACGTGTGTGTATGTGCCATCTGTCCCTTTAGTGAATATAGTTCCTGGTCACTGTTACTTAGTGAGAATTAGAATGTTTTTCAACTAGATATGAGCGCTCAAATGGTCTAACTTACTGATTTCTGTAGCCATTTTTTTTTGTCTGACTTCTGAGCTTCACCTTATGTATGCATGCATTTTTATTCAGCCAGAATTATCAGAACTTACCTTCAGGCTTGCTATATTTGTCTTACTGTGTCCTTCTAGAAGAAGGGTGGCCAGTATATATTATCTGCCACTTCCTATATGGCAAGTTATTTTGTGCTTTTATCTTTTTTATTCTAGCCTGTATTTTAGTCTGTATGTTAGAAATAACAGAAGGTTATGTCTAGCCTTTAGTCATAAGCATAATCAAAATTCTTTCCAAAGTAAATTTTGGACATATTTTTTCTTTTTATTTCTCTATGTGTCTAGTGGAAGAGAAGCCCTTCAATTTGACTTGGTTTATAACATCCCTTGGAGGTAGATTGACGAAAGTATTTTTCCTTTATTCACAGCAACAGCAAAAATTTCTTTAGAATAATTATATGTAAGATATTTTGTGCTACCAGTTTTTACAACTACACTATGAGGCTTTGGGAAGTAAATTTGTTGAAGACTTCTGTAGTTGATTCAAAGAACTGGGATGTGAATGTGTCTAACAACAAAACCTAAACTCATATGCAGCTAGATCTTTTGTGTGTTTGATTTGAGACAGGATTTTACTATGTTTCCCAATCTGATTTTAAACTCAGTAATATCTCATGCTGATTTCACTGACTTGGCCTCCTCAGGGGTGGGATTATAAATACTAGCTACCACATCTAGCCATATTTAGTTCTTAAGGAAACCTATTACTGTGTATGAATATGCCAATAAAATGTGTGCTGATATAAAACAAATAAATTATTCCTGATTGTCCAATCTAGGGATACAGAGAAGGACTAGCTCAACAGAGAGTTGATGCTGATAACAATGAGGCTGGCATATAGCCAAAGTTGAAAAGGATGAATATGATGAAGCAATATATGAAGGGAATGAGTTGTTTCAATTGGCTGTGGCTAACTACAAGATATAGTCAAAGCAAGTTGTCATGGGCTATTTCATGCTTTGTAAATCAATAAAGCAGGGGTCAGTTGGTAATTAGGGTCTGTAAGCAGAATAGGGCCTCTAGGAGGCAGTCTCTAGTGGGAACTGATTGGTTCTTGTCAAAACAAATGTGACTGCATTTCTAAATTATCCTCAACAGCTCAGACACAGACATGGATTTTTTTTTTTTAATAATGCCAGAGGCAAGTCCTCATCTCATACCCTCTGTGCTTTATATAAAGGCATTCCCACACTTCATGGTAGGTTTTTAACTTCTTTTCCTGATATTAAGATGAGAGTCCCTACTGCTTCAGTTTTAACAAATTCATGCCCATAGCCTTTGAATACAACAGGAAAGAACAATAATTACATTCCTGGACTGTGTTTTTCTTACACATGAAATGAATATGCTATTTCCTTCTTTAATTAATTATGGATTTACTGAAGTCTTTTTTGTTTGTTTGTTTTTTGAGACAGGGTTTCTTTGAAGCTTTGGAGCCTGTCCTGGAACTCGCTCTTGTAGACCAGGTTGGCCTCGAACTCACAGAGATCTGCCTGCTTCTGCCTCCCGAGTGCTGGAATTAAAGTCATGTGCCACCACTGCCCGGCTTTGACTGAAGTCTTTTTTTTTTTTTTTTTTTAATTTTCGAGACAGGGTTTCTCCGTAGCTTTTTGGTTCCTGTCCTGGAACTAGCTCTTGTAGACCAGGCTGGCCTCGAACTCGTAGAGATCCGCCTGCCTCTGCCTCCTGAGTGCTGGGATTAAAGATGTGCGCCACCATTGCCCAGCTGACTGAGGTCTTATAGAGAACATTAATAACTATAAATGATTTTATTCATTGTAAAAATATCTGAATGCTATGTCCTTATATTTAATTCCAGGGCCTAAACTCACTTAAAGAAATAGTAAGCCCTGATACAAGGAAGTAAAAGTCCGAACAGAATAACAAACAGTACTGTTTTAGTTTGCCATTACTGCCATAGCAATTTACTACATATGTGCCAGCTTAAAACAATGTAGACATCTTTCCTTCTAGTTCTCAATATGACAAAAATGACAGATGTCTCAGTGGGATAAAGTCCAGATGGTTACAATGCTACTACTTAGGTTCTTTTTGGAGTGTGGAGGGGGAAATCTGTGGCATCCCACATTCCTTGTCATGACCCTGTTCAGGCAATTGTGTCACTCTAGGCATTACTTATATCGATATGTCCCTTGTAAGGATCTTGTGCTTACTCAAATAATTTATATCCAAAAGATGCCCCCCCCCAAAAAAAAGAGGGAAAATAGAGCCCTCATTAGCAACAAAGGGATGTTATGAAGCAGGAGCCTGTGTGTTTGTGCAAGTGTGTTGGCTACATGCTTAGCTTTCACTATGTGGAAGTTTCACTAAGTTTATTTTATAAACAATGTCTGAACCTGTTAACAGGAAATTATGATTTCATGGACTCCTTTTTTATTTTTATTGTGCTAAGTAGCTTCAAAATGAGCTCAGACACATACAGTTAATATTTGTTGAACATTTGCAATGTTACCATGCTTACCCTGTTCTTATGGACTTTCGTCTCCGATGATCTAATCTGTGTATTCACAGATTACCAAATGCCAGGTAGAAATGCCTATTCTGACATTTATTAGTGTTGTGATATTTGCCAAATCAATTTGCATCTTTTAAGCTTAGTCCTTCATGACTAAAATGCAGAGCTAGCCTGTGGAGTGGCTTATGATTTGCAAAATAACATGCAAATGGATGCTGTTAGTAATCTCCTGAACGCTCTTAGCATTAATACCGTGTTTAAGGGATGCAAACAGTTCAACCATGCTGTGGCTGATACGGTATATTGGATCATCTTTATGATTGATTGCAATGCATTTCATTTTACACTTGCCAGTTTATTTTGTGTGAGGAGGTTCACTATAGAGGATATACACACAAAGACAAACTTGGTGTTTAGAGAGGGCTGTCCACAAAGGAGAAATCACAAGGGCTTGCGAAAATGAGAGAATGGAGTCTTACATTGATGATGTTAAGTGCATTGCTAGAAGTTCTGGGCAGATTATACCTTTGAAGAGATACATTATATCCAAACTAAACAGAACTGAATGAGTTTGAAAGCCTGAGAAAGGCATGACAATACTGGAAGGAGAAAAGACTTGCTTAACTCTTTAAAGGGTGCTTTATAGCTGCTTGATAAGGAAGTAAAAAGCAAGAGAGAGGAAAACATCCCTATGTATTATGAAAATAGTTGTCCCCTCAGGTTCTTTCTTTACTAAAAAGATTTTTTTTTCAGATTTTATTTATACATATTTTAGATGCATCAGTGTTTTACATTCGTGTATAAACGTACACCGTGTGCGTGTGGTACCCAGAGATGCCAGAAGAAGGCATTGGATTCCCATGGAACTTCACTTATGGATGGCTGTGAACCATCATGTTGGTCTAGGGAACTGAACCTGGGTCCTTCACACGAGCAGCCAGTGCTCTTAACGGCTGAGCCATTTCTCCAGTTCCTCTTCAGATCCTTTCTGAAGAAGGTGGCTGAAAAACATTGACACGAGTCCTGCTTTAACTCCTTTCAGGAACAATGTGAAGGTATAAATACATAAATGCAAAACAAATGCATCTACTTAAGATAGCAGCTGAGGAAAAGAGTGCTGCCATGGACGCAGAGCTTCTAAAAAGAAGTTGAGACAACCGACATTTGAAGACATGGGGATTCTGTTAGGTTAAGGATAAATACCTTCCTGAGCTTTCCTTTCTTTTTCAGCTTGTGTTTAAAATGGATATTTTTTACAAATTTTCCATAGGAATAGTGTACCCAATATATGTGCTGTCATCCAATTATCAGCACAGTGTTTTTATGTAAAGGCTTAAGGAACTCTCACCAGCATTCCTGGCCTTGCTTCCAATGATGGCGTCTGTAACAATTGTATGTTATTCTACTTGTATCACACCAGGAAGGCTCAACTCTGCAACAGATTTCCAGTGTGTCCTCTAAGAGATACAGGCTAGTCTCTAACTTGCGCTGTCACTTCAAGTTATTTGAATAGTTAAACTAATCTGATGATTTATTCCCATGGGCTATTTCACTAAGATGAAATATTAACAGTTGAGAAAATCCAATTTGTTATTGTTTCATTATTAGAAATGTTCTTTCATGCTAATGCGGGTGAGAGCATGCACTGACAACTAGATGTGAATCTTATTCCTAAAATGATTTCATTGTGATAATTAGAATATTTAAAAAATAATAGAGTTTTATAGGCCTGAGACCTGCAATGGATACTGTTGCCATAATGGACTCCATTTTGAAGGCCTGTGGCAGTGGATGAACAGTAGGCTAACTCCTCTGTCTCAAAGTGCATTAAAGCATTTAGGCTAGAGGGTCAATTAGTAAATGACTGCTGTGATGCACTTACTCACCTCAGAGAAGCCTTGGGGAATTACTGCACCTCTCTGAAAGCCCGGAAGAATAATTTATAGACTGAAAAAGGATTTGACAGAATAAGTACAGTCTGATGTGTTTTAATGGGCTTTGATGAGCACCAAAGACTAGCTATTACAATAACCACGTTTGCATTGTAGAGGTGGGATTGGGGGCTAGGCTACACAATTTAGAATTTACATCTCTTTCTTTTGAAATAGAACAAAAATCCTGTTACTTTGACCTTTTCACGAAGTAATTTGTTTTGCAGGCTAATGCTATTTTCCTCTGTTAAATGGCCCCATAACAACCAAGGAAGCGGCAGAATGGGCAATCAGTCAAGAAAGAAAGTGTTGAAAATGGCAAATGCTCAGCTGATTAAGTTAGGAGACACTCCTTATTCTAAAATGGGCTAAGTTGAGTTTTAGCAACATGCAGCATTGCCGCAGTCATGTAATAATTCTATGGTAATACTCTTTTCCACAAAGGCAGCATTAATGTGAGAGAGTGACAATGGTACTTTGCTTGCCTTTTACATTAGAAAATATCTATTAGATCTATCTCTACGCAAATTTCATCCAATAGCTTAGAAGCATCATGTATTTATAAAGTGTTATTTTACCCTTCATTAAGCCTTAAATCCCAAGAAAAACTATCTTTGTGACATTTAACAAGGGAGATGTTATGATGATATTTAAAGTCTAGAGACAGACAAAATTCACAGTAAAATAATCTGGGTGTCTTGTCTAATGAACAAAATTAAATCAGTACTAAAGGATGAAAAGTGTTTACAAAAATATTTAGGGTTCTCAGAGTGGATGCAGTATTTTCCTCCATAAATTAAAGAGGACTACCGTCTCATGAAGGTTAATTAACTCCCTCTAGAACATTGCTCCTCAAAATGTGATCCAAGGACACCTTCATCAGCATTACCTGGATGCTTATTTTAAAAGTAGTTAAAGTAGAGAGGATTACAAGGGGTGGAGCAGTTTAGGCAAGGAATGGTGAATAGGGAAGGGGGGAGATGAGGGGCTAGGTGAGGGTTAATGAAAACAAAGGGTATATGAAACAGTCATATGGAAACCTATTGTTTTGGAATTCATGGTAAGTTAAAAGAAAAGCAAGAATTCAAAGAACATCTTGCTTGGCCAAGCAATGCTAGCTACCTCTAGAAGTTATCAGTTTCTAAACAAAAATGTAAGCGTCAGACATGGGATACTTGCTTATGAGTCAGGGAGGCTCCAGAGCTGCCCCCGAATAGTAGGGCTCTTCCTTTCTGTGGTGATTTGAATGAAAAACGTCTGCCACTGGTACTAGCATTTGGATTATGGTATCCAGCTGGCGGCACTACTTGGGGATGTTTAGGAGGCGTGGCCTTGCCAGCGGAATTGCGTCACTGGGAGTAGGCTTAAAGAGTTTTCTATTTTGCCTCTCTTCCAGTTCTCTACATGTCCTAGTTAGGCTTCTATTGCCGTGATAAGCACCATGAACAAAAGCAATGTGGAGAGAAAAGAGTTTATTTGATTTATTAATTATAGTCGATTATGAGGAGAATCCAAGGTGGGAACTGCAGCAGAAGCCTTGGAAGAACTCTGCTCACTGGCTTGCTTGCCTATGGCCTGCTCAGCCTGTTTTACTATCCAATTTTCACCCAACTGCCCAGTGGTGACCTCTTCCACAGTAAGAGGGACCCTCCCATATTAATACCAATCAAGAAAATGCCCCACAAATTTGCCTACAAGGTAAAAATGATAGGGCCATTTCCTCAATTGAAGTTTCATTTTTCTGAATGGCTCTACCTTGAGTCAAGTCAACAGAAAACTAATCAGAACAGTTCAAGACTGTGGTAAAAGGATGTCACCTCTCAGCTTCCTGCTCCTACTGCTTCCTGCCGTGCTCATTTGCCATGGTGGACTCTTATTCCCCCTGAAACTGTAAGCCCAAAGAAACATTTTGAAAGACCCCTGTCCCAGCCTGTCATAATGAAAGACCCCTGTTTCAGCCTGTAGCAAGGTTCAAATTAAGTCACCTACATAAGCTTAGAAAAACAAATTTTAGAGAAGCAGATAGGGCCCCGCTGAATAGGATGTCTGCTGTTAGCTAGCTCTGTAGAAACTGGGCTGACAGAAAGACAGCTAACCACTGCGACAGTCTGTCAAAATATCCAGATAGTTGAACCTGCAGAGGGATAAACAGCCCTGGCCTAAACTCGACCCTAGCCCACCCAACATGTAGGAACCAATGAAGAGCTTGTTGCTGCAGTCGTCTTTTATGTAACTCCTAATCCCCCTATAAATGCATGAAAAAAGCCCGGCGCGCTTATTCAGCTAGCTGCTCATCCAGCTGGTTGGTTGAAGCGACCACAGGTGCCTGTGTAAACATTAAACTTCCTCTTGCTTTTGCATCCAGTGGCCTGGTTTCTGTTTTGGGTAAAGGGGAATCCCTCAGATGTGACAGCCATTTAGGGGGTCTTTCGGTTTTCTTTTAGAAGTTGCCCTGATCGTGGTGTTTTGTGACAGCAATAGAAAAGTAACCTACCATCCCTATTGTTTGCCAATCAGAACTAGCTGATGAGATCCTACTGCTGAAAATACCATATACTTCGGTTGTGAGCTATACAGAGCTCTAACTGGAACGGAACTGGAGACTTCTTCCTTACTAGCTCACGTTCATAGCATCCAATGGTACTATACAGGCTGCTAGGGGAAAAAGGCATCAACAACCATACATAGCTATAAACCCCACAAACTCCCAATACCAATTCACCATGTAAGATGTGCCTACTGATTCAATAGTGGCATGAATGTTATGGGGATAACTAACCAATCTTTGAAATGTACATTCAAATTACTAGTGAAGAGCTTTGAGGGACTTTAAGCAAGAGTGTCAAAATACTGAGCCAGCAAGGTAGGGCACACGAAAAGATCAAGGTGTTTAAAGAGTTGAGCCTTAGAAAGAGGTAGGTGAAGATTTAAATAATGATTATCATGTGCAGGGTCCCAACCCAATCCTAGAAATGCTACAAATAAGAAACAGGGTGTGCCAGGTGGTGGTGGCGCCGGCACACACCTTTGATCCCAGTACTCAGGAGGCAGAGGCAGGCAGATTTTTGTGAGTTCAAGGCCAGGCTGGTCTACAGAGCAAGTTCCAGGATAGGCTCCAAAACTACACAGAGAAACTCTGTCTCAAAAAGCCAAAGTAATAATAATAAAAGATTCTTCTATTTTCTTTTTCATATTTGCTTCGATATATGGCACTGTGTCTAATTTTCCATTATTGGGTTTATTTTATTATTTATGTTCATTTTTATAATTTTCCTTTGTAAATACCATGAGGAGAGATGAATTCTCGAAGTGATACTTCAAAATAGATTATCAGTAAATGGTTTATCAGATTTTTTTAATTTATTCATCTAACTTCTTGGTTTAATATGTAGATAACACACATACTAGTTAGAAGCATAGATTTGGGAGCCAGATTACCCATGTAACAAAACTGTTGTAAAACCTTTAGCAAGCTACAAGACCTCTCAGTGCTTTGAAAATAGGGAGTAATAATGCTGTTTTCTCATGTATAAAGCTCTTATAAGTATGTACAAACACATAGCAGATGCTATGCTAACATTATTGATGCATCTTCCAACCACATTTGCTCTTTGGACTAGAAAAATATTCATTTACCATCTAAAGTAATTCTTTAGGGCTGCATTGCAGCCTTTTCTGGGGTCAACCCAATTCCCAGAGTACTTTAGGAATTCCTCTTCCAGATTCTCCAAAATATGATGAGAAAAGCCATGGATTTTCCATCAGTCAAGAAGATTTATGCTTTCTTTCCAAGGAAAGAAATTGGAAGGAACCAATTATAATTACTAGTGCTTCTGCTTACTGAATTATTACGCAACCCCCTAAGTCCCATATCTGATTTGCCAAGGATACCAGGCTTTTCCAAGTTTGGTACATTGACCTTGTACTGTTCTATGAGTCCTCAAGTTAATAATTTTCATTATTCTTATTATAATAGCTATAAATGAGACCTAGCTAAAAATAGTGCCTAAATCCTACACCTAAGGTTACCGTGTGTTACCTGTGACAGAGAGATTTGCTGACTTTTTAAAGTCAGAGTCAAAATTATTTCTCTTTTCATTTTCGTAGATGAATCTTTTTTGTCTGAAACCAGGAAAGCTAATCATAAAAAGAAAATACTTAGGAATAAATTTAATCAAGGATCTGTGCTATAAAAACTATAAAGCATGGGTGAATATAGAAGATAAATAAGTGGACAGGTATTGTGTGATCACAGACCTGCATGTTAAAACATCCATAATATTGAAGATTATATGTGGTGTTTATGTTATATCTGTAAAAATTCCAACAACCTTTTGCATAGAAATATAAAAACTAATTCTGAAATTAAAATAGAATTACAGAAGACCCTGGTTAGTCAAAGCAATCAAAATCATTTTATTTTATGTTTACAGGTGTTGTCCATGCACTACATGCATGTTCCCTCAGAGACCAGGAGAGAGTTTCAGATCTCCTGGAACTGGAGCTACAGAAGGCTTTGAGCCATCCCATTGGTACTGGGACTCAAACTTAGGTCCTCTGGAAGAGCTACTAGTATTCTTAACTGCTGAGCCAGCTTTCCAGCTCCAGTCAAATAATTGTTAACAAAAAGAACAAAGCATGGGCATCATATATCCTAATGTTAAAATGAATTACAAAGCTGTACTGATCAAAGCAGTCTAGTACTATTATGAAACAGACATGTAGATAAATACAATGAGTAACACAAATACAAAGACAAGCATTGTTGTAGGAGGACACATGCCTGCTTTTCATCCTGGCTTCCTCGCGCCCGGCCACCCGACTAGCTTAACACACAAAATAACTACATGGACATTGTATTAATTAAATCAATGCCTGGCCATTAGCTCTAGTCTCTTATTGGCTAACTCTCACATCTTGATTCAACCCATTTCTAATAATCTGTGTAACACCATGAGGTCATGGCTTACCGGGAGAGATTCTAACCTACAACCATCTCAGGCTAGAGATTCATGGCATCTGCAACACTTCCCTTCTTCCCAGAATTCTGTTCTGTCTACTCCGCCCACTTAAGGGCTTCCCTATCAAAAGACCAAGGCAGTTTCTTTATTCAACCAATGAGAGCAACACAAATATAGAAGGACCTCATACACCAGAATTATTTGAATAAGGTTGAAAAAGAGTGCAAAGAGAAAGAAAAGCCTTTCATAATACCACCACAGATTTGAGTGAGGGATAAATAGATGTTCTAAAGATAATGTATGAAACTACTGATAAATGATGATGTGAAATGAATCATTAATAAAGCCTGGGTAGATCTAAGAGAAGCCAGCTGATGAAGAGACCAAAGTTTGAGACTTTGATGTTCTTTTGGGACCTGTGATATGGAAATACTGATGTTTCCAGTAAGGGAATGTTGTTGGTAAGCTACACACATAAATTCAACACATAGCTGTTTAAACAGCCATCTGAGAAAAGCTATGAATTCTCCGCTTCCTTCTGGAGGATTTATTTAGATAAAAATATGGTTATTAAATTTCCTCCAAAAATGATTTCATTATTACCCTGATCATCTTACTTAAGACAGAGCTTTATGTCATTCTTATTAAAATGTGGAGAGTCATTCTTTTCTAACAAAAAGGCTACATTATATATTTTTGTTCAGTTGGGAGGTAAAAAACTAAGGAATTAATCTGCTTATATGTTACATTAGTTTTCACTAATATATAATAAAAATAACAATAAAATAAGAATTTTTGCATTAAAATGTGTAGAGATACAGTTTTGTAGGATATCAGATTTTCTATCTAAAATAAGGACTTTAGATAATGATACTAATTTTTTTTAAGAGAATAAAATTTAGGGCATCAGAGCTGAGGGGTGGTGGCACACTCCTTTGATCTCAACATGCGGGAGGCAGAGGCAGGTGGATCTCTGTGAGTTCAAAGCCAGCCTGGTCTATGAACCAAGTTCCAGAACAACCAGAACTGTTACAGAGAGAAACACTGCCTCAGAAAACAAAACCAAGAACAAAACATTAGGGGGTCAGAGCCTAATGCAATTACAACACACAGTTGTGAGCTTCCTTCTGTGTGCTATTTACTGCTGAATTGTCTCAGGCCCCCAAGTATTTTTATATCTTTATTTTATAATGACTTATTATATTTTTATCTTAACAATTTTTTGATTTTTCAAGACAGGGTTTCTCTGAAAAAACCAAACTGATTTTCCTTGCTGTGTAGACCAGGCTGGCCATGAAATCACTGGGATCCACACACCTATGCCATCATAGGGCTGGGATTAAAGTCATGTGCTATCACTATGCCCGGCATCTTTTAAAAGTTTTTGATGGTGCTAGTGCATAAGTATACACTGTGGCTGGCAATTTATGCAAAGCCATGATCATCAGTATCACTATTGTCCATCTTCACAACTTGTCCCACTGAAATTTCCTCACATTTAGTAAAACATGTGGCTCTGTCATCTACTATGATTTCAGAACACTTCCTGACCATGTCTGAGGCTGTGTTGTAGTTGTTTCTTATATACAAGAAATTCCCCTAAACACGCTAATCTAAATCCAAGCTCTTCAGGTCACAGGTGAAAGGGATTAGTTAAAGATCCTATCTTTTGGGTTGCAGAAATCTGGGTTCATTCATCAGATTATTTAGTTTTGAGGATTACATGAAGAGCTTAAATTTAGATTAGCATGTTTATAAAGATTAACCAAGTTCATCCCACACTTCATTTCCTGCTACTTGACAAATGATCCAACTGCCACTTCTATAGCAGTTTACTGTACTTTCGAATGATCCTTTGCTTGGCAAGGAGTAACTAGTAGCAGTCACATTCCTTCTTTTTATCTTTAAAAATGCACATTTTTTTAAAATAAAGCTTTTAAGGGGAGTAAAAGAGATGGCTCAGAGTGGGCAAAGTGCCTGCTGCATAAGTACAGAGGCCTGAGTTTGGATCCCTAGAACCCACAAAAAAGTTGGGTAACACGGTACATGTCTGTAACCTGAGTGGGGGTGGGGGGGTTGGCCTGTTGGTGGAAATGAAACAGAGGTCCAGGCCAAGTGAGAGACCATGTATCAATGTATAAATGTGGAGGATCAGGTGGGATGGTGCACACTTTTAGCCTAGGACTCGAGAGTCAGAGGTAGAAATATCTCTGTGACTTCAAGACCAGCCTGGTTTCTATAGTGAGTTCTAAGACAGTCATGGCTACATAGAAAGATCTAATCTCAAAACAGAACTAAATAAATGAATTAGTGAGTGAATGAATAAATGAATGTGGAGAATGATAAAAAAAACACACAATGTTGACTTCAAGTGTGCCCATAGGAATGCATGAGCAAGGATGTTCAAACATACATGTTCATGTATGTACACACAATAATGATAGTAATAATCATAAGACATTTAAAACACTTGCTATCTTTCAAAATACTGAACAAATAGAAAACAATCTCAGAGAATAAATTAATCTGGGTTTCAACCTCACAGTAAAACATATTATATATGTATGACTTTTGACCTGTATGCAGAGATCCAGTCTGAGCCTTCCATAAACCTATACTAAAGTTTAATTATTTTTCAACTCCAGCTGGGTTGCAATGGGAATCCTCTAAGTTGCCTATGCAACATAAATATATCCCCTTCCCCAAATACGCTATTCAGCTGGCACGTGAGGGAGACTGTGGATGAGCAATACCAGCTTTTCCAGGGTGAATGCTGGGATGCAGAAGTCTGTGTAGCACTGCAGGTGCTAGAGGCATGCCAGAAGCTGACTTAAGCAGGGGGTTCACTCTTCTTTTTCCTGGATGTGCCTTTTGGCACTCTTTCTGTCTTACAGAATGAAGTCTGGCATATTGCCTCCCTCTGCTCATTCTGTTTATCCCTCAAGTGCCAACAGAACTATGAGGAAGACAGAACTCCAAGTTAGATCCAAGAATAGGTCCTTGGGTTGAGGATGGAAAATAGAGAGCTATGCTCTATGAATGCATCTGTTTTACTACTTCTTTGCCTAACTCTGATAAAAGTGCTTAAATTCTAGCACCTGTGGCAGTGAGGATAAGTTTTGAATGACTACCATCAGACCTTTGCCAAAACTGAATCACTTTTCAGAGGAAACAGATGCCTACCCATGAATCCAATTATTCACATCTAACCTGTTTATTAGTAGCAGTCGAGAAACTTAGGGTTAAATTATTACATACCCACTAACCATCCCATTCAGCTTGATAAGTTATATATGGTTTAGATTCCAGGTTTAGCTCAGCATTGAGAATCCAGAGGCAGAATTAGATCTGACTTCACGTTTTCATTTATGTAATGCTTCATTACCTTACAATGATCTCACTCTAATTTTGTTGGTTCTATTAGATGCTGAAACTAAGATTTTGTTTATGTTATTATTGTAGTGAAGCTAATCTGCTATTTATTTTAAATTTAGTAGTGGAGGCTGAAGAGATGGCTCAGCAGTTAAGAGCACTTGTTCTTGCAGAGGACACAAGCATGTTTACTGGCACTTACAGGACAGTTCACAACTTTGTAACTCCAGTTCCAGGGAATCTGACACCCTCCTATAGATTCTTCAGGCATTATATACATGTGGTTCAGATAAATATGTAAATACATGCAGATATAACCCTCATACACATAAAGTAAATAAATAAATTAAAATAGCAAAAATAAGTCTAGTAGTATTTGCTTTACAAAATTAAGTGAGGCTATCCTAGGTGTGTGTGTGTGTGTGTGTGTACACTTATATACATATGCACAGACACACATGAAAAAATGAAAAATGAATGATAATGAATATATATAACTATTAGTTTTTATATTTGATATAAAATATTATATTTATATTTAATGTATATACAATATATACAAAATTGTATCGTGCATACATTTTGCTGGAAAACATCTTATACCTTTCTTCAGACTCTCTCTTCAGTCTGGTGGTTCCTTTGCTGTGCAGAACCATTTAAACTTGATGCTGTAGGGGTTTAAATGAGAATGTCCCTCATAGTCTTATGTGTTTGATGACACTGTCTAAGGAGGATTATTAGTTGTGGCTTTGTTGAAAGGTGTGTGTCTCTGGAGCCTGGCTTTCAGAGCCAAAATCTCACCCCCCCCCACTACAGTTTGCTCTCTGCTTCACACTTGAGGTGGAAGATGTGAGCATTAAGCTTCCAGTTCTGCTGCCATGCCTGTCACCTCTGGCCGTGCTGCCCTCCCTACTATGGGCTCTAACCCTCTGAAAGAATGACGGAAAAGAAACTCTTTCTCTTCTACAAACTGCTTTCTTTGGTCATAGGATTTTATCACAGCAATAGAAAAGTAACTACCACAGGTACAATGCCATTGCTCAACTTTAGGGATTATTTCTTGAGCTATTCTTTGTGTAAAGTTCTTGTATATCCCTTTATCTTGAAATTGTTTTCTATATTTTTGTCTAGAAGTTTTCAGGTTTTGATTTTTATGTTAAAATCTTTGATCCATTTTTTCAACAGATTTTTGTACTGGGGGAGGAATAGAAATATTGTACACGTAGATCATAATACAGTTTTCCCATCACCATTGTTGGTTTTCCCCAATGTATACTTTGGACACCTTTGTCAAAAATTAAGTGACTATAGCTATGTAGTTTATTTCTGAGTTTTCTTCTTCATTTGTCTAAATGTCTGTTTTTGTGTAAGTAGCAGGCTAATTTTTTTACTCTGTCTCTGTTGTATAGCTTAAAATGAGTTCTTATTGCACCTTCATCCTTTTTTGTGTTTGTTTGTTTGGTTGGTTTGGTTTGATTTTACTCATAATTTCCTTGATTATTTTGACACTTTTATGTTTTAATATTAATTTATTGATTATATTTTTTATCTCTGTAAAGAGTATCATTGTAATTTTGATGGGGACTGCATGAATATGTGTATGACTTTCAGTAATATGCCCATTCTGTCAATGACAACTCTGCCAATCCATTATCATGGGAGAGTATCCAATCTTCTAGGGTCTTCTGTCTGACCACTTTGAATTTCAAGTTAAGACTTCAGGATTAAGCTAATCAAACAGGAAACTATTATTACCTGTTTTGTAACAAAAGTATAACTACTTCAGTCTCATGAATATGTTTGTTATATTTTAAGTATTATATCATATTACACAACCAAGCCTCTCTTAATATTTAAGTCTTTTTGACATCTCTGTCAGGATTGTGAGGCTCTGAGTAACAGAAAACACCCTGTAAACTGAAGATATTTGATATCTGAGTTTGAATAGTGAGTAGTGAGAGCCATACTGAGGAATATATATATATATATATATATATATATATATATGTACACACACACATATATACTATTTTCTTCTTAAAACATTTGGTTATTGAGTTTGTTTAACAAATGTTCATGTAGTAGGTATTTCATTTTATGCATTTTTCTAGACTGCATTTATCTTGAAAAATAAGGTCATGTCTTTATTAATATTTGTGTTCTCTTGACTTACATATTATTTAACAGATAGCAAGTGTGCATTCTGTTTCATGTTTCAGTAATCTAAAGTGAGTGAAATATATTACCAGTCATTTTCTCAAGAAATTTAGCCACAAAGGGAAAGAATGTTTGCTTGTGCAGGAAACAGGATTCAAAATGGAGAGAAATCTTTTCCTTTGTTTTGTTCTTCAAAAAAAAATGCTAAGCTTTATAGACTTGAAATAGAATGTAGTCAGGAAAGAAGCACCGTAAGAATAAGTGGAGATAAAGCAGAGAAAATATACAGGATACTTCTATATCAGGTAAAGGATACAAGTAACTGACTTTGTCATGCAGTGGGCAATATTACAATAATTTAACTCATTTTTTTATTTAGTCACATAGAATGTTTCTTAATTATAATTATGCATTCATGGCTATCACTACAAATAAACCCAGTTCAGTGCTTCACTGCCTTATATGTGGGAGACTATGGTGAACTGGAATCATTTTCACTCTGCACAGCTTCATCAATTCAATATCTGCCTCACTCGTTGCCTGGCTGAGTTCTCTTTCATTTTTTTTCTCTAGAAACAGCCCTCTAATAAAGAATCCAAAGAGTGCATTTCCTGATTTCTAATTTTAGTTTGGCATGTCAGTCTTTTCTGATGGATGATGATTTTGAGATGTCCCTGTTCCCATCCAGCCTTGTTTTCTTTATGGGTTTCATTACTAAATGATGGCACATAGCTTCATTCTGTTGCTACAGTAGCATTTGGTGAACTGAAATTTGTTTCTTGAACTGAATTCAAGAGTGCAATACCTCCTGTTTTTTAATCAGGAGGAAAAAAAATGTTGCCATGGAGCTTTTCTCTTAAAAAAAAAACTGTTTCCAAAGAAAATGTCTTTATTTTATAAATTTGTATGCATGCATTCATGTGCGTGTGATGCCATAGACATAAATTTTGTTTAATGTGACTTTATTCTTATGTTTAGGCTTACTGATAGCTTATAGGATATTTGTGTTTTCCAATCTGTTGTTTTTGCTCTGAGCAAAAATTTACACAGCTGATGAGAATATTTTGACAACTCTGTTCATATATCCAGGAACTTGAACTTAGTGTAAATTTTCTGCCTGAAATGACCCAAATTTATAATACAAAATAGAATATTTAACATTTATAATGAACTGATGTAGTTACACCAACATGACAAATAATAATTTTTTTATAGATTCTAATATATAAAATCATAGTCTAGAAATATCATGATTGTAACATCCTTTCATTTACAAAAACTGCAGATGATATTTACTAAAGCTAAGTTCTGACAAGTGTTAGGAAAAACTCTAGTTCTGTATTAAAAAATAGTTCAATTTAAATTTTAAAAGAATGCTCCAGTTAACATTTTTTATTTGAGCCTTCAAACAGATATATTTTTTCTCAAAAGTTCTTCAATTTTTGATACTGTCAATATATATTTGCCTAAATAGGTAATTTGCCTACATAGGTAATTTCCAATGGTTAATCATTTTTATACTATAGTGTATAATTTACTCACACTTTTATATAATTTACCATTTTATTAATTTCTACCTAAATTATACAAATATATATTTTAAAATTACATAAATTATACATATACATAAATGCATATTTTTTATGTAATCCATTGTTATTCATATCCCCTAATTTTTTTTTCAATATTTAGTTTTTAAGATTCTGGTCTTAGACTGGAGTCATGACTTAGCAGATAAGAGCATATATTGCTCTTTCAAAAGAGCTCAGTTGAGTTGAGTTCCCAGTAGTATGTCAGGTGGCTCACAACTACCTGTAACTCCAGCTCCAAAGGACCTGATGTACTCCTCTGGCATCTGCAGGCATACTGACACTTGCACATGTGGCATTTACTCACAAAGACACATAGACATACATATAAATAATTAAAAAACTCTAAAATGTTCTAGTCATATAAAGAAATGTATGTGGACCAGGCATGGTGGTGAATTTCTTTAATCCCAGCTGTTGGAAAGCAGAGACAGGTAAATTTCTGTGAGTTCTAAGCCTTAGTGAGATCTGTTCTAGCTAGGGCTACATAGTGAGACCCTGTCTGTCTAAAAATAACAAAACTAAAAAATTATTTAAATTAAAAAAATAAAAAAATGGTACATGGAATTTTCCAGCTATCCAAGGGTGTATGTGTGTGTGTGTGTATGTGTGTGTGTGTGTAGTTAAAAGCTAGCTTATCATTTGCATAGATGTTTTGTAAACTTGAATACATAAAAACCCAAACTTATTTAGCAAAAAGTCCTGAACTGTTATAATTTATTAAAAATGCCTTTATCACTGGGTGGTGATGGCTTATGCCTTTAATCTCAGCATTTGGGAGGCAGAGGCAGGCGGATCTCTGTGAGTTCAAGGCCAGCCTGGTCTACAAGAGCTAGTTCCAGGACAGGCTCCAAAGCTACAGAGAAACCTTGTTTTGAAAAACCAAAAAAAAAAAAAAAAGACTTTATCATAGAAGCAGTAAAATAGAGTTCTGTGCTCTCTCAAAGCAGAAGGGAAGCAATCCGCATTCCCTTAAGTGCTGTGGTTTTCGCAGCTTTTCTCTGAAGGATTGAGGCTGGTTTGATAGGATTGATTATATTGACCACTTTATGGGTCGATTCCTGAGCAATTGAGTAGTTGATTTGATTGGGTCTTCTGAATGGCCAAAAACACCAGATGGCTTGATTGGAACAACAACTGAAACTAGCAACTCAACCATGAAAACAGTTGGATCAATGGCAATGAGTTAACACCATCCAACTTTTCAAACAGCTAAATGTAGCTCCTTCAAACTCTGTTTTTATTCCCTGATTCAACTGGCATTCTGAGTCATGTTATCTAGTTCAGAATTAATATTGTCGTGGACAACTTTAATTGGGGATATGTTCAACTTTTCTACAATGCAAAACAACATTCTAAAGGGTAGGGCTATTAAAGCAGCCAGAAAGAAAAATAACAAATTGTTAGTGCTATTGAGAAACTTTGAAAGCATGCCAAGCGGCAATGATGATGGAGCATTATATGAGAATCTATAATGAATTTATAGAACAAACATTGTGACTCATAAGCTGTCACACAAGAGCAATTTTAAAAAGGAGTCCTTGGGAAGTGAATGCCAGGGTTATTTGCTCTTTTATACATTGAAGTGAGGTTCTTATCTTAAATTTTTAGTTTCAGAAACCGATAGTATTAATAACCACAAAAGAAAGAAAAGTCAGTATTATAAACCAAAGAATTACATTGTGTGTATGTGTGTATACCTCTATGTGATTATGCATATGACTTTGGTGTTCTGCACAAACAATAGGAAATGGTAATCAGAACAAATAGCGGAGTTTCTGATTATTATATTTCTTGAGGAAGAAAATAGTAGGCCCATGGAATCCTCAAACTTTGAACTACATTTTCCTAAGCATTGGTCTCCCTTTGAATTTCCTTTCTCTTCTAAAAGAGGAATACTTAAGAGTCCATGTCATTCAGGTTGTATTTCCTGGCTTTTCCATATCAGACATGTTATCAACCCAAGTTTGTCATATGAAAAATATTCTCCTATGTTTCAGGAAAGACTGGATCTGAGAAGCTATCCATATGAATATCGTTGAGCTGGGATTCAGGTTCCTCATTATACAAGGTAATGATTGACTGAAGTGCAGCTTGGTTTATGAAACCAGTTCCCAACAATACTATAAAGAATAGTCTATTAGATAATGCATTGGTTAGAGTTCTCTAAAGGAACAGAATTGATATAATAAACACACAGATCATAACACACACACACACACACACACATTGGAAGGGGATTTATTAGAGTGGCTTACAGTTGCAGGTTGTGGTCAGAGTAGTCCAACAATGACTGTCTTTGGATCCAGTAGCATTCATGAGTCTGGATAACTCAGCAGTCCCAGTTTGGCGCTGGAGTTGTAGGGAAGTCCTGAGAGCTGCCCATCTTCACTCTGTGTTAGAATCCTGTAGAAATAGATTGTAACACCAGTCAAGGAATGCCTCAGGAACAGGCTAGATAAATTTGCCAGTGAGAATGAGGGTAAGCAGATAAAAAGTAAAAGCTTCCTTCTCCCATGTACTTTCATGTGAGCCAACAGAATGTATGGCCCATATTTAGGTTTGGTCTTTTGACCTTAAATAATTCAACTAAGAAGCCTTGCAGTGGTGGTGCATGTCTTTAATTCCAGCCCTTGGGAGGCAGTGGCAGGTGGATCTCTGTGAGATTAAGGCCAGCCTGCTCTACAAAGCAAGTTACAGGACAATCAGGACTGTTACACAGAAGAACCCTATATTCAAATACCAGGAAAAATCCAACTAAGAAAAATTTCCCATAGATCCATACAGCTGTTTGGGTATTAGTTAATTTCAGATACAGTCAAGATGACTACAAAGATTAGCCGTCATAAGTATACCCCTTGTTAACTGACATACAATCATATCTCCTTGTGCCTTGCTTAATTTCCAAATGAAAACAATAATGAAGTCATAATTACACCTAACATAACTAGCACATGTACAACCACTAATGTACTATACATATTTTAGAGAGAGTAGGTTACAATGTCCCTTTAGAGATATTCTTTTAGTATTTCAAATTTAAATATGACAACCACTGATGTAACATTATGTGATAAAGACAAAGAGGAATGTAAACACAAATATCTACTTAATATATGTATATATCCACAGCACATTCTAAACAAAATATGATAGGAACACTCCTCTCAGTTATAATCCTTGTTTCTGCAACTGGTCTCATGGCATTAGCTGATATTTATAGCTGTCTTCCTCTATTATGCATTCTGTATTTACTCCAGAAGAATGAACCATACTTTCATTCCTGAAGGGTCTGTGCCCTTTGTCTTCCTGCCTGGATTAGGTTTTGTAGCTTCCCATTGACTTTAATCACAGGATATGGTAGCACCAAGTAGTGCCCTAAAATAGCTCCAGTGCTTTAGTCATAATCTTCCTTACCTCCATTGTGGAGAGACAATTCAGTTTCCCCATGTTAATCTCTATCCATCATTCATCCTAAGACTGTTATTCCTTTCTCAGCCTGTTACTATAAGGGCATCAGAAGTCCCAAGTGACCAGTGGGAGATCTAAGTTTTCAGTTCAATGGAATGCTTTGTGTATCTCCAGGATGAAGTGCTCCCCCATCTCAAACTAAAACTTCTGGGCAAGCAGAACTCAATGTCATAGTATGAGGAAACACAACTTTCCTGAGTCTATCACTAGGGAGGGATAGTGAGTGGAAAGATTTTCTTTGATACTCCTTGTTACTTAGTCCTGGATATGGGAGAAACCATATACCATATATTGGATAATTATTCAAAGCACCTTCTGGAAAACCCTGCTCTAGCTCTCCAGGCTACTGATACCTAATTGACATGGTAGTTGTGCCTTTAAGAGGTTATTCCATAATTCTATCAGGGCAGCAACTAGTCTTTAGTTAATTTGAGGTGTAGTCAAGTTGACAGCCAAGATCAGTCATCATAGGTAGCTGCTAATAGATTGGGAGGCACAAACAGAAAATAAAAAAACTTAAAGCAGATTTCATGAAAGATCATGCAGGGTGGGAATTTATTTGTCCATTCAGTTAATAAACACTATCTATCCAGTGCTAAATAGTATGTTAGATATAGTATTATCTAGCATAATATGCCATAATGCCATGTTTAACACTATAGACATGGTCACTGAGAGCCATTGATAGGATAGTCTTCAAAATATACTTTCAATTCTAATGTGTTTGATTGAGAAAATTCAGGAAAGGTCACATTATGATGAATGAATAATGGAGACCAGAGGTACCTTTAGATTGACAGCTATAAAATATCTCTAGGCAATGAATACTTGAGAACTGAAGGAGGAGTTAGTGTTTTTCAGCTAATAAGTGGTAAGTGCTCCATGAAGAATGCACAAGTGCTTTGAAAGAAGAAACTCAAGCTGTGCATGGTGGCACATACCTTTAATCCCAGCACTGGGAAGCATAGGCAGGCAGATCTCTGTGAGTTTGAAGCTAGCCTGGTGTACATAGTAAGTTCCAGGACAGCCAGGGCTACATAGTGAGGTCCCCTCTCAATGAATACATAAATCAACAAATAAACAACTGAATTAATAAGAAGAAGACTTATAGCTGGAAGGCAGAAAGGAAAAATGATAGTAACTCAGGATAAACCAAAAGACATCAAATGTTGCCAAGTCAGGTAGGGTGCATCATCTGTACTATGAATTGGAGGATATCGGCAATTGAAATGTATTGTCTCATGGTTCTGGAGGCAAAATTTTCCAAATCAAGGTGTTAGAACAATTGATTTCTTCTTCAAGCTATATCCTAGTTTGCTTTCTATTCTTGTGATAAACACTATGATCAAAATCAACGAGTAAGAATAGGTTTATTTGTCCTACATGTCCTGATCACAGTGGATGACTGAAGTTAGTCAAGTGACTCCAGCTCTGTCAGGGTGACAATTAGCTAACTAGTACAGACTATGAAAATGATCTGCTCAGAATCTCTTGCCTTGACTTTAGGCAGTCGTCTACTCTATGGCTCTCCACATTGTCTTTTCACCATACATGTGTTACTGGCTCCATATTTCTCTTTCTTTAATGAGGACATCAATCATATTGCACCAGAGACCATTCTAATTACTTTACTTGATTATTTCTGCAAAGACCCTGTCTCCAAATAAGGTCACATTCTCAGTCACTAAGGATTTGGAATTGAGAATATTGATTTCGAGAAGAATACCAATCAGTCCATAGCACATGCAGATATGTTAAGTACTCTTGACTCTTTCCCAAGTGCCTGGAGAATTTTAATTTTATAAAATACTGTTTTGTGTAAAGTCTATTGCAGATGCTTATATTATTTTCCGATTCTATAACAAAATTTAAATATAATTTGATGACATACATTATAAATTCATTAACTTAGAGTTCTAGAAGTCAGAAATTAAAAAAATCAGTTTTTTCTGGGATAAAATCAAGTAGATAATCCATTTATTCATTTTTTTATGTTTCTAGACAACATTTCCATTCTTTGGCTGATGCTTCTTTATTCCATTTTCAGAGTCAGCCATACAACAGCTTAGCATGCTCTTATATCTCTAATCTCAGCAACAACCATAGCATCCGCCATCTTTTCCCTAATATGTACCCTCTGATTTCTTTGGAACATACTGAAAAGGCTAAAAATAATACCCTCCTCTCAAGATCCTTAATTTGATCCCTTCTACAAAATTCTTTGCAGAATAGCAAATGTAGTTACTAGTAGATGTACATGCTTTTGAGACCTGGATGTAAGCATCTTATGTGTGGAGTGGTGAGGGATGAGTGTTTTTCTGCACAGAAAGGGAAGGGGATGTTAAATAGTCTACCACAGTAGTCAAGAGTGAAGGCCAAAAGACAGTTAAGAAGGTCTTGGACTGGACGTCAGTGAAGATGGAGGAAATTTTTCCAATTGGATAATTATTGGTGATAAAATTATCAGGCAATGCTGGTGAGTAATACTAATTCTAATGCTAATACATAGTATGGGAGCAGATGAAAGTGATAGACTCACATATACCTCAGTTCAAATTTAACATACCTTTTGGCTATTCTGAACCTTATCTTTATATATGGATACTAAACATTACATTTTAAAATATGTTCCCATATATTTCTAAAAATAGCTATGCCTGCATTCTAAAGGAAGTTTCATTTCTATGTTTATTTTGGTACAGGTGGAAATCTTGTTTTTAACTTTTTGGATGCATTGTATAAAACAGTTTGCTCAGATTTTGAATCCTTATGAATAAATCATTTGAAATGGCCTACTAAATTTGCTATTTATCTCATTAAGTTTGAAAATGAAAGCAAATAGAAGTTAAAGGGTTGGAAAATAAAGTCAATTAACAAATGAAAATTGGTTGAGTCTTCAAAATGAATCAAGTATGGGTGACATTGAAAATATTAAGAAGAATAATTTTCTTGAGCATATGACTGAACCTAGAACACATTTTGAATAGCATTATAGGAAGGGAGGCTGTACTTTAGTTGCAGATAGAAAGTAAAATGCAGAAAACTAATGGAGATGGACCTCTGGAGAAGTTAGTTTGACCGATTCTTATAGGAGGGAGCTCTGGAGAATGAGAAACAAGGGACTGTATGTTCTGCTCATTATAGATTCATCCTCAGGCAAATATAGGCAAATAAACACTGAGCATCTTACTAGGTTTGGCAAGTCTGTGTGAACATATCCTAGGATCACATTAAATTAAAATTTCCTTCAGATAATGCTGTGGGACAATGGTTTTACCCTGTAAACATTTGTTGTACTTGTTTAACAAAGCACTGATTGGCCAGTAGCCAGGCAGGAAGTATAGGTGGGACAACCATGAAGGAAGTAGAGGCAGGGCACTGAGAACAGAAGAATTCTGGGAAGAGGATTCTGCAGTCTGCAGTCATGACCCAGCTGCAGAGGAAGCAAGATATGACTACCTCACTACAAAAGGTCCTAGCCACATGGCTAACTCAGACTAGAACTATGGGCTAATGTAAGTTATAAGAGAAAACAGAACAAAATGATGAGAGAAAGAAGCTGAATCAGAGAGTCACCATGGTTCTCCCACTCCAGACAGATGCAGGTTAAGATCTTCCTTGGTAAGCCACCTCGTGGGTTACCAGGATTATTAGAATGGGTTAGATCAATATGTAAGAGCTAGTCAATAAGAGGCTGGAACTAATGGGCCAAGCAGTGTTTAAAAGTAAAAAAAAGAATTAGGAAATAAGAAGCCTGAGCTAATGGGCCAATCAGTTTATAACTAATATAGACCTCTGTGTGATTTCTTTGGGACTTAACGACTGTGAGAACTGGTTAGGACAGAAACCTCAGACAACAAGATAAAATAAACATAAGCAAGACGGTGGAATACAAGTTTCTAGCATTCACAGATACATCAGTTTGAAATGTATATAAGAATTGAGTGTTTTGGTCTAGCCAAGCACTCAAACCTCCACTAATAGACTAACAAAAGTTAGGGAATCCATGTGAGAAAATGCATTCTTTAGGATAAAAGAAAAGATGTGTTATGGAAGGTAAGAAGGAGAGTTTAAATGAGTATTGTCACATAACCACTAGACCCAATTGGTACATAGCATAGAGACACAATTTCTGCATAGAAGAGGAGACTAAGTATCCAAGATCACTGTACAGTCCTTCCCTAGTGAACCCTAGTGCCAGTCTGGATACCATAGACTCAGATTTCTATATAGTTCCCATGGCACGTTGGTTTCTATAACATGGGGATTCAGGTTTACCATAGTACATTAGATCAATGGTCTCAGGCCACAGACTGGCAATTAAAAAACCAAAGTACTAGACCTGTATCCATATGTACTGTTTTTTTTTTCTTCTTTTTTGTCAACTCAACATACACTAATTATGTATGGGAAGAGAAAAGTTCATTTGAGGATTGCTTCCGCCAAATTGCTCTGTGTGCATGTCTGTGGAGCATTTTATTGGTTGTATAGAAAAGCAGGCAGAGAAAGGCATGGGGAGCAAGCTATAAAGCAGAATTCCCCCATGAGTCCTGTCCCTGCTCCTGCTTGACTTCCTCCTCTGACTTCCCTCAATGATAGACTGTAATTGAACATGGCAGCAAATAAGCCCTTTTCTCCCTTTAATTCATTTTGGTCAGTGTTTTATCACAACAATAGAAAGCAAACTGGGGCACTTAAGTTCAGGCTTTCCAAAGTATTAGGCCAGACACATAAGTCTGGGTTTCAGTCTTATCCCTTTGTACCAAGGTTCTAGGTTCACCCAAGTAGACACTAACACCAGGTCATCCTTTGTAGACTCCAAGTCAGTATCATCCATGTGGACCTAGGCTAAAGGCCTATCCAATGAATCTAGGTCTATGCTTACAGATCCCACCCAAACAGCAGTTACTGAATATGGCTGAGGAGAATGTCAATACGTGACTCTATCAAGTGAAAGAAAGAATCAGCGAATATGAACCCAGACCACTTGAAATTACATGAACAGAAAAGAAAACAAAGTGATTGTTAACAATCATAATTTATTATGATTCATGGTATATAATAATTTATTACTTGCAGTGGGATAACCTTCTTTTAAATATTTGTCATGTGAACTGGATTAATAAAACACTGATTGGTCAGTAGCCAGGCAGGAGGTATAGACAGGGCACCAAACTAAAGATGATGGGAAGGAGAAGGGCAGTCAGGAGTCGCCAGCCAGACACAGAGGGAGCAGGAGATGAATGTGCCATGCTAATAAAGGTACTGCCATGAAGCAGAGCATAAATAATGAATGTGGGTTAACTTGAAATGTAAGAGCTAGTTAGTAATAAGACTGATCTATTGGCCAAGCATTTATAAGTAATATCAAGTTTCTGTGTTTCTTTGGGAGTTGCTGGTGGTACAGAAACTTCTGCCTACTGTTGGTGAGTATTATTTTCAGGTGTGTGACTTTTGTTTAACTCTCTGAAGCTATGTTAAGGTGCCTGTCTAAAACACCTGATGGTCCTAATAGAGCTGAACAGCCAATCATGAGGCAGGATCAAGGATAGGCAGGGCTAGTTGGCAGAGAGTATAAATAGGAGAAATCCAGGCGTAGAGAAGAGGAGCAAGAGAACAAGGAGAAGAGGACATCAAGGGCCAGCCACCCAGCCACCCAGCCACCCAGCCACCCAGCCACCCAGTCATGGAGTAAGAAGGAAAGAAAGTTATACAGAAAGAAAGATAAAAGCCCAGAGGCAAAAAGTAGTTGGGATAATTCAAATTAAGAAAAGCTGGTAAGAAACAAGCCAAGCTGGGCATTTATAAGCAAGAATAAGCCTCCGTGTTTGATTTATTTGGGAGCTGGGTGGCGAGGTCCCCCAAAAGCCAAGAGTAAAAAAGATCACACAATTTTTGGAGTTCCATTCTGGGGCTCAAAAATCCATCTAGAGCCTGAGAAAGCTGGGGGAAAAAGAAGCGGCCCCTTTAAGATCGTGCCTGCTGGCGAGCTATTGAGCAGCCAGGATGAAAAGTAGTAACAAAAAAAAA
>NW_026068081.1:754455-772726 GCF_014885135.2 Alexandromys fortis | reverse complement strand
AAAAAAAAAAAAAAAAAAAAAAAAAAAAAAAAAAAAAAAAAAAAACCTCTAAACAGGTTCCAGTGTGTTTTACATGTACGTAGGCTTAAGAAAGAAAGAAGATAGGTACAGGCAGTCATAGAAAGAAAGGAACAGAGTGGAAAGGTATGGAGAGCCAGAGCAGCCAAAGAAACCTCAAAGTCTTGGAGCCTGGAGCCACAGCCTGCCCCTGCCTGTATTCGGAGACCTCTCACCCATGGCCAGGTCAGGATATTTATTCCTAAAAGCCAGTCGCAACAGGAAGCCACGCCCCAACAGCAGTCCAGCGGCTTGCAATTGAGAGGCTACAGAAGAAGGAGGCCTTGGCCATTTCTGTTCTAGAGGACGTGGCTTGGAAGCTACACCCAGCAGGGTTTGAGGTGGCCTTCATGAACAGACAAACAAAAGTCCTAAGGGCCATCGTGCCTACCTGGCCGTTCCCATGCCTTCCTGTAGGAGCCCTGATAAAGACCCTCTCCCTCCCCCAACCTGGAGGCTTTGAAGGCTCTGCTTGATGGGCTAGATGTGCTTGTTAGACACATGGAAGCATTACCCCAGGAGACGGAATGTCCGAGCACTGGATTTGACAACTGTGGACCATGACTTTTGGAGTGTTTTGGGCCGGTGGAGACATGTCCTAACTTTGGGGCGAAGAAATATTTGAAGATGGTAACTGACCTCAAACTTGTGAATGGCAAGCTTTATGAATGTGCCATGTACTTGTTGCCGGGGGCCCAGCAGAGAAAATGTTCCGTTTGTCTATGCTGTCTAAGCTTCAGATTTTGGAATTACCTATCTCCACTGTCATAGAGATCTTAAAATCTGGAGATCTTCACTGTATGTGGGAGCTGCAGCTGAGACATTTGTGCGTAGAAGACATTGCTCCTCTTGGACGTTACCTGGGGCGGATGAGAAACCTTCACACACTCATTACCAATACCCTCAGTATGGATGATTCTGAAGAGCTGGAAGAGGAGTGGTAAGCACATTGCTCCCACAATTACCCAAATTTCACTGTCTCCAGCATCTCTATGTAAATGGTAGCTATATTCTAGTAGACCACCTGACAGTGGCTCAGCTGCCTGAAGAAGCCCTCGGAGACCTTGTTCATCCCTTATTGCCACCTCTCACAGTCAGATTTGGATTACTTGCCCCAGTGCCTAAACCTTTCTGAGCTTAAACATCTGTACTTGAATTCTGTACTTTTATGTGAGGTATGGCTTAAGCCACTGGGAATTCTCCTTGAGACGGTCACAGCAAACTTGCTAAGCCTGAAACTGGAGAAATGTGGGCTAGACAATGTTGGGTTCATTACCTTCCATGCCTTCCCCGAGCCAATGCTTCCAGCTCATGAAGGTGAGTTTCTGTTGAAATTCTCTCTCTACCTATCATAAAGAAACTTCTACTCCATACAGCCATGTTGAGCCAGCTGACCCAGGAGAGGTATCCTGTCCCTCTGGAGTGCTATGACCCCAGTGGCAAAGTACTTGTAGACAGATTTGACCAACTTTGTCCTGAGCTCCTAGATAGTCAGGTCCAAAAGACAGCCCAAGATGGTCTCTTTTGCTATTACCCTCTGCTATGAATGCTTTCAGTCTTGTGTCTATGACCTGGAGAGTAGACATTGCCTTTGCTCACAATAACTTGAAGTTTGCTGGTTAGTTCTGAGATATGGAAACCTAGTGTGAGGGATGGATGAAATCCTCTCTGGAATTATTGCAGCTTGAGACTATTCCCCACAGAGATCCCCTACCATGAGTAGCTGTACCTTTCTGTCAATTGCATATAATAAATGTGCTGTGCTTCTGGAAAAAATAATTAGATTAAATATAATGAAGTCTTTAAAGAGACAGTAAAAGTAACATAAAAGAAAAAAAAAACTATGTAAAGATGGAATCACACAGGGAGTCTGGATCCTGTATGTTATTGTGTTGATTTTGAATTTTTTTTTTATTTCTAAGAAGCAAAGGACAGCTGCTAAGAGACCTGGAACTGAAAAGGGGGCTGTGGAAATAAACCAGCCTATATACTTTAAGAATGCCTTAACTTTAAAAAAGTCAAAAAATGTATTTGTCAACTGGAAATCAAAAATGCTTTGGAGAAGAGGTTTTGCTTTTGTTTCTACAGGAAGCAAGAGGCTGTGGTTTCATTCCAGGTTAATTTAGATCAGGAGAAACCTTCTGAAACTTGACAGGTGATATCTATCAACAAAGGTTATAACTGATCTTCCCAGGACTTGGCCATTATCTCAGATTTTCTCTCTGGGATCCTAAAAAATATTTTGCCCACATTCAGTAGAAAACAGTCTAGAGAACACAATGTCCACATTCCCAAGAGAAAACGGAGATATGGGTGGTCTTTGGTTATTTTGTGGGTCATGGATGTTTATTGTATTTAGGGGACTATAGGATAAAAAGGCAACTATTAATCTCAGATATTTTGCATTAATGTGGTTTTTGGTATAAGGATACAAATTCAAAGTCAACTTTGTTACACTGTATATATGTTTTTACTCTTTTTTAAAGGACTTTTGAATACTGATACAAATTTAAGGTAATTTTGTGACAACACACTGTATGTTTCTACACTTGTTTAAGGGATTTTTGTGTATTGATAATAATTTAAGGTTATTTTCATTACAACATATTGTATATATGTTTTTGCTCTTGTTTAGGGTATTGTACCTATGCAGTTTATTTAAAAATGTAAGGTAAAGAAAGAAACATAGGTCAATAGTTAGTCATCTACAACAATCAAATTTGTAGATATGCTAATCATGCTTTCCACATTATATGGAAATACATTTTTGATAGATAGATGATCTTCAAACTTTTAAAAGACCTACAGAATATAGCATTTAAAATGTTTTGTTAATTTAGAGATTTTCATGGCAAGGGGAAACATCTGTTCCTGGCATCACCAGTTTACTTTAGAGATGATGGGGACTGAAGAAACTCCTTATGGAGTTTGCTGTCATTGTGACAAGATTAGCCATTTAGGCAAGAAGCTGCTCTTGTTTGGACTGCTTGACAGTATATTGTATAAACTGTACATGCAGGACCTACAGGAAAGGGACCAGTGACCTTTGCCATTCTGAAAAATGTGGCATGGTCCTTCAGGATTCCTGCTTCACAGAAGAAACTGTGAGACATTTTGACGGACATGGAGGAACGTGACTGAAAACTGCCAATATAGGCAGGACAGTCTTGCAAATTTCTTGCTTCTTTGAAAAATCTTCCAGATACTGTGGGTCTACAGGCTGAAGATGGATGACCCAGCATTGCAAAGGAACTTTAGGTGACTGTCCAGGTAGTCAGACATCTCTCTCTGTCATTTCTAGAGTTTTTGGAAGTTGTTTGCAATGCACTTTTTGTTTACTCAAATAATAATATCTTTCTGGTATCTTTGATAGAGTTGAAGACTTGATAGTTATAGTTTCAGTTTTACTTAGATATGATAGTATGTAAGTTAGTTATAAAATTTTGGATTTACTAAGACGGGATCAGACACAAATTAATTGGAATTCAGTACACTGTGAATGCAATCTTTACTTGATAATTTGTTCTTATTGTGTACAGTCTTGCTATGTTCAAGTTAAAACTTTTCATTTTCATTTAGAGAGACAAAAGAGAAATGTTGGGGAATTTTATTTTTAGGTGTGTGACTTTTATGCTGCATTTGTTTAATTCTCTGAAGCTGTGTTACTGTGCCTGTCTAAAACACCTGATGGTCTGAAGCACAATTAATAAGAGCGAAACAGTCAGCCACTGTTTTTTTACTTCTACCTCAGTCTGAAATGACTGCCCTGCCTCCAGGAATCTAAGAATGAAGCTGAGACAGAGAACTGTCTCCTCCTGCTTTATATTCCTCTCTAGTTTTGGGATTAAGAAGATGCACCACTACTGCCTGGTTTCTGTGGCAAGCTAATATGGCTACTGGGATTAAAGGTGTGTGTCATTGCTGCCTGGTCTGTAAGGCTGGCCAGTGTAGGTATTTTACTTTCTTGATATCCCAGAAAGCCTTATTTATTAAAATATAAATGAAATTCCACTACAGTGATCCTAATAAAGAGCTGAATTGCCAATAGTGAGGCAGAAGCAAGAATAGGCAGGGCTAGCAGGCAGAGAGTATAAATAGGAGAAATCTGGGAGGAGAGAAGGACATCAGGGGGCAGTCACCCAGCTACCCTGTCACCTAGTAAGAAGGAAAGAAAAGTATACAGAAATAAAGATAAAAGCCCAGAGGCAAAAGGCAGTCAGCATAATTTAAGAAGAGCTGGCAAGAAACAAGCCAAACTAAGGCCAGGCATTCAAAAGTAAGACTCAGCCTCTGTGTGTGATTTATTTGGGAGTTGGGTGGCAGGCCCCACAAAAGAGCAAAAGATCATACTATAGCCTACAATTATTGATTCAAACAATATAGATTATTTGTATAATATGGAATATAAAAGTAAAACATTGCGATAACATCAACTAAATAAGCATATGCATTTTAACAAACTAGACAGAAAAAAAATAGAACGAGGAACACCAACCTTATTTATTACCCAGGTACATGACACATACCTTTATTCCCAGCTTTTAAGGTGTGTTTGTCGGGGGTGGGGGGGCAGAGGCAGGTGTATTTCTGGGAGTTTGACACCAGCTTGCTCTCCATAGTGAATTCCAGACCAACCAGGTCTGCATAATGAGCCTTTGCCTCAAAACAGAAAGAGAGGGGGTGAGGGAGAGGGAGAGAAGCAACAACAAAAACACAACAAGAAAAAACTTATTTATTGAATTAGTGACAAAATCTTCTGAAACCTGGAGAGATGACTGTTCAGAGTGATAAAGCACAAAAACTTAAAATAGATTAAATATAACAATATCTTTTTTCTCTTTACTTTTCTTTCTTTTTTCATTTTTTTTTTTTTTTTTTTTTTTTTTTTTTTTTTTTTTTTTTTTTTGAGACAGGGTTTCTCTGTGTAACAGCCCTGGCTGTCTCAGAACTTGATCTGTAGACCAGGCTGGCCAAGAACTCACAGAGATCTGCCTGCCACTGCCTCCAAGTGCTGGGTGTAAAGGCGTGTGCCACCACTCCCAAAATAGAGAGCAGGATCTTCGAAAGTTCAAGGTCAGCCTGGACTACAGAGTGAGTTCCAGCACAGCCAACATTATATAATGAAACCCTGTCTTGAGAAAGCAACCATTCAAACAAAACAAAGAACTTCGTTAGACTGGTAAACGCTGAGCACGTGTTCATTTACTCAAGGTAATATTATTATAATAACTTGCTAGTCAGTCATAATGGAAAAATAAGTAAACTGTGATATCAATAAGATACACTATAGAGAGAAATATAAAATGTAGAATTTTTATGAGATTTGAGTCAGGTGAGTTTGAAACAAGAGTCCTAAAAGAGGTTTTTATAAAATCTTTATGAAGAAATATTGTAGAAAAAATACAAATGATAAAGTAATCCAAGGGTGTTTATTAAAAGGAAAACCAAAGCTTATCTTTGATTCTCACATTCAGTACAATTGACAGTGCTTCTGGTCACCAAAACATGCAATACTTTCTCCATCAGATACCAACTGAGTTTCATTCCATGTATCTCTATTCTGATAGCAATTGGAGTGTGTGCAGAACTCTTCATATTAAGGGCTCAGTTTCACAGTTGCTGTCTTCCATTCCAAATGCCCACCAAAAGTCCCAGGTTGTGAACTGTGATCATGGCTGGCTAGCTATAATCTGTGTTCTCCTGATGCCCTAATAAGATTTTTTTTTTTTAAAAAAAAAAAGAATGCTTTTTAGAGCTCAGAAAAACACTGTAGTTAGATTTACACATTTATCATAGAGAAAATAACAATATATACAGATGAATAGCTAGATGTAAAAAGCCCTTTGGGCAAGGTATATAAAAAGGGTTTTATAGCTTCCTTGCCTTCTCTATGTGTTCAGCACTGTGGAAGCTTTCTTAAATCATTTTGGAAGCATTAATGGTAGCTTTCAAAGGTCAAGGATGGGACAAAAAGTTCCAGGGCCTTGTTTATTCCCCTAGCAACAACCACATCCTGATACTATCTTGGAGCTCCCACTCATCATTTATCTCATTAGTGTATAAAGTGATACTTTTCACCTTGAAGCTTTCAATGGTTATAAAGCTGTAGTACTGATACAATGATCATCAAGCACAATTACCACGTAAGACAGTAACAGAAAAAGGAGCACAGTAACTACAGTCAAAAACTACAGAATTACGATAGTGTAATTTTAATATTTCTCTTGATAATAAGTTCTTACAGTAAGCACTTTATGTATTAACTGTATTTGTTACAGTTCTATTGCTGTGATTAAACACCATGACTAAGGCAATGGACGTATAAAGGAAGCATTAAGCTGGAGACTTATAGTTTCAGAGAGTTTGATCTTCATGATGTGGCATTTGGTGGCAGGCTGACAAGGCAATAGAGCAGTAGCTGAGAGCTTGCATCCTGATCTACAGGTAGGAGTCAGAGAGAGAGACTGGACCTTGAGAGGGGTTTTTGAAGCCCCAAAGCCCTCCTCATTGATACATTTTCTCCAACTAACTAAGTCATACCTCCTAATCCTTCCCAAATAGTATACTAATTGACTATCAAGCATTCAAGAATATAAGCCTATGTGAGGGTATTCTCATTCAAACAACTACCTCATTAATAGACAAAATTCTCCAACTAAAAAACATGTGACGGTCTTTAAAAAGGGAAAAAATACAGGATCAGTCAAACATGGTGGCACTTGTCTTTAATTCCAGCAATCATGAGACAAAGGCAGGTGGACATCTATGAGTTCAAGGCCAGCCTGATCAACATAGCTAGTTCCAGGACAGCCAGGGCTACACAGTGAGACCCTATCTCAAAAATACAAAATACAAAAAACAAAAAACCTAAACCCAACTGCAAGCAAACAAACATTAGATCCAATGACATGCTGCCTACAAAGAGACTCATTTCGGTTTTAAGAAAACATATAGCCAGGAGGTGGTGGAACACATCTTTAATCCCAGCACTCAGGATGCAGAGGCAGGAGGATCTCTGTGAGCTCGAGGCCAGCCTGATCTACAGAGTGAGTTCCAGGACAGCTAGGGATGTTACCCAGAGAATCCTTGCCTCGAAAAACCAAAATAAATACATAAATACACAAAACAATAAAACAAAAAAATATAGATAATAGAGATAGAATGCTATATTCCATGTAAATTAAAACTAAAATCATGATGGAATGAAAAATGATCGTCTATGTAAACAGAATTCAAGAAGAGAGAACAACTATATTTTATCTGACAAATATACTTTAACTCCTAAAATATAATAGGAGACCAATAATGTGTCATCATATAATTAGAAAATGAACAAATTTTCAAGAGAAGATAACCACTGCAGATATATATGCAACAATCATGCCAGCTTATATATATATAATATATAATATTAAAATGTTCATTGAAATGAATAAAAAATAGTATTACAAAGACGACACTACATCAATGGTTTCATCATCAAGCAGAAAAACAATAAAATAAAGAATAGAGCTGAACGTATTACAGAACAAACATATTGAACAGATACATATGGGACATTCCATACAACTGTAGTCGAACAGGCCTTTCTAATCATATATGGAACATTCATTATGATATGTCATATTTTGGACCATGTGAAAATATTAACACATTTAATAATGTTGAATTTAACATAATTAACACTAAATATGGGGTAGGATGTAGTGATTGGGAAAAACTGAATATTTACAGGCTTGTGAACAGGAAACAACATATTCCTATTCAAATGGATTAGAGAAGCAATGAAAGAAAGGAAATTAACTTGAGATAAAATGTAAATGGAAGCCCAGCATGGTAGTTACATGCTTTAATTTCAGCACTTGAGGGTCAGAGGCAGATGGACCTCTGTGAGTTCAAGGCCAGTCTGATCTACAAGAAGTGAGTTCCAAGCCAGCCAGAACTGTGTAGTGATACTCTGTCTCAAAGAGGGGGCTTGGAAGGCAGAATGGGAGAGAGGGGAGAGGAAAGGAAGGAGGGAGGAAATAGGTTTCTGCATTGCCTCAAGATTCTACCTGAAAGATACAGGCACAGCCTGAGATCATATCTGTAAACAGAATAACGTTGTTTACTCTCTAACTGACCAACTCAGTGATACTCTGTTATTAACAACGGAGAACCTTGGAAAGGGCCACATTACCTTCCTGGAATTAAATATAGACAAATGTTTGAAAACATTTAAAAGTCTTTCATGATAATCTCAACAGCTTAAGTATAGAAAACACCTGTTTTAATGTAATAAAGGCCATATGTGCATATGAAAACGTCATGGTTATCATCATTTCCAGTGAAAGAAGGCTGGACGCTTTCTCATATCATATAAGGAAGAAAACATGGTCCACTCTTGTCACTACTACTTGGTGTAGGGCTAGAAGTCCTAAACAGAATGGTAAGGCAAGAAAAAAAAAAAAACAAAATGCATCCAAAAATGCTTTAAAGGAGTAAGCTTGTATCAGTTTACTTATAGCACAGGGCTTATTATAAGAAACTGCAAGAGTGCATCAAGAATATTGATAGACCTGGAAAACAGTATTACAAAATCAGCCTAAGGCTGGGTGCCATGGCACCCATCTTTAATCCCAGAGGCAGAGTCAGGCAGATGTCAGAAATTTTGAAACCAGCCTGGGTCTACATAGTGAGTTTCAGAACAGCCAGGGCTACATGGTGAGGCCCTGTGCCAAAACAAATCAACATGTAAAGCAAGTTGTATTTCTAAATAATAACAGCAAAGACTCTGAAAGAATAAAGAAAACTCCATTTATCATGCAAGACTAATTGAACCCGAAGCTCTTAACACTGTAAACTCTAATACATTAGTAAATCAAAGAAATGAAAAGACCTGTTCACATGTGAAAAAAATTACTATTATTTAAAATGTTACTTCTACTTAAAGAAACCCACAGACTCGGTGTAAACTTTATCAAAATTGAAAAGGCCTAACCTGACGTCAGTGCAGTCATGACAGGCTGTAGAATAACAATACTGGGACTCTAGGCCTTAGCTTTACAATCACCAGGAAAAACCACAGACTGTACCCCGTGGGGGACCAATCAGGATTGAGACAAACAAGTACTAGATGTTCTAGAACATTAAGAATCGCTTATCTAACTTGTGTAGAGGTTGCCAATTTCCTTGCAGCAACACCAGTACCAATCCCTGTTTGACAAGTCTTCTGTTACCTCACTCTTGTCCATTCAGGAGTTTAACCCCCATCTGAATCTGGAATTCCCCTACCCCCAATCCTTTATTCCTTAAAAATCCTGCCTCAACTAAGGTCAGGGTTCCCTGATCCAAAGGCTGTGTTGGAATGGTCGGAGAGCCCAAGTTCAAGCTTGTGATAAAGTTTCTTTGTTTTTGCATACACACTTGGACTACTCCCAGTGGTCTCTTGGGGGCTCGTGACATGGGCATAGCAAAAATTCCACTGACAGTTTTCAACAGAAATAGAAAAAAACAATCATTAAAATTGTATGGAATTATAAATGACTTCAAATAGCCAACATTATATTGAGTGAGGAGAATAAAACTGGACACAGCATGTTACATAACTTGTAAATATACTTCATAGCTATAATAAAATGAAGGAAGGCTCGTTTCCTCATACTTAAATAACAATTCAATTTCCTATGAGAGTATGGATTCAGCAAGGATCTTTTTTATTCTGTCAAAGCTTTTTGTCACTAAGATACTGAGATTGTATCAGGAAGTAGCAGAGGTTGTCTACACAGTTTCTTTGGTTTTATCTTTTATGATTGCAAGCCTCCTCTCCTATGTCACTGCTGACACCAATCTCTTGCCTCTGGCTAGAAATGTCAGTTTTAGGCATATGGGGGGTTTTCTCTCAACCTTCTGAAATATGACCCATCTGTGGTTAATTTAAGCAGTAATACATTCTTCCTTTCTCTTCCTGAACTTACTGTGGCTTAGGCAAATGAGATGGAAGGGAAGTGAGATGTATAATATGTGAAATATGAATAGGATGGAATGTAATTATAATTAGTATAATGGTAGCTAACAGTGACAGAGCATTTACTGTGTCCCAGGCTTTGTTCTCAGTATTTGACCTGCATAATTACTTACTCATCGCAACAGTGATTAGACAGATACTACTATTATTGTCTTCAAGCTTTATCAAATCTTTTAAGGCTCACAGAGGTTAAATAGCTTAAGAAAGGTTACAGTTCTAGTGGATCTAGAGGTGAGTATTTCAGCCGAGACCTGGTTAACTCTAGCCTTAGTCTCAAGCATGAAACTACTTTATATGATATGCAATTGCTTTGTTCAAATGAGACTATAAATGTGGCATTGCTTTAAAAACTTAGACGAGCTATCAAAATGGAAGGGCTTATTATGACCCAAATGATTAGCTGAGCCTATCACTGTTTATCCAGATGCTTGGCAGCATGTAGACAAAGCCTAAGGCCATAATGAACCTTTGCCAAGCAGCAAAGGCTTAAAGGCAATGTAAACTAATTGGTGATGTGTCTTTATTTCTAAAGCGGCAGGCAAAGCTTCTCAGTGCAGCTTCCTAACAGCATGCCCTTCACTTTTAAGTAACTGCACCTGTTCTGCACCCCAGAGAGATTACATAACTCCAGGACATTTGTGATTATTCTCCAGAATTTAGTTTGTTGGACAAACATTCATTGAACATTGTATTATGAGAGATGCATATGGATGGGCCATTTGTACATTCAGATTGTTCTAAAAATCTTTGGGGTTTTAAAAATTGTCAAATACAGTGATGCTAAAGATGATCTATGGCCTAAAGAAAACATATCCTTGGGCTGCTCATTCACTTTCCTTTATCCTACAATAGTTCAGCAGTTTTGAGATATTCAGCATACCTTAGAGATACACTGCACCTATCTCACCATATTTTGAGTAACCAAAGCAAGCACAAAATTTGAAATACTGGTGTGCTGGGTAGTTTTGGTCAACTTGATACATACAGACTATAGTTATCTGTGGGAAAGAAACCTCAGTTAAAGAATTGCCTCTATCAGCTTGGCCTGTGCTCGTATTTGTGAAGCATTTTCTTGATTGTGATTATGTAGGCAGGCCCAGCCCTCTGCGGGTGATACCACTCCAGGGCAGAAAGTCTTGGGAATATAAGAAAGCAGAGCAAGCCATGTGGAGCAAGTCAGTAAGCAGTATTCCTCCATGGTTTCCGCTTCAGTTCTTGCCTCCACGTTCCTACCTTGAGTTCCTGCCTTAACTTTCCTTCATGATATACTGTAAATGAATGCAAGATTGAACCCTTTCCTTCCCAAATTGCTTTGGGTTGTGATGTTTTATCACAGCAATGTAAGGGAAACTAGAACAACTGAAATTTGTGGATCCATCATTAGTTTCAGGAATTAAAGACGCTAGGAAAGAACCCAGTGTGATGGTGCATGCCTTTAATCTGTTCATTAGGGAGGCAGAGGCAGGAGGGTCTCTGTGAAATTGGAGCCAACCTGTTCTATATAGTGAATTCCATGACAGGCAGAGCTACCCAGTGAGACCTTGCCTCAAACAAGCCAAGCTAAGAAGCGCTAAGAATTTAATTAGTGTCACAGGTTTAAATCTTATCTCCCCTAATCTGTATCTCTAGAGAGGATCCTCCTTGACTCAGTAATGAACTAAGTAGTTTTCCTTTGAGGCGTTCCTGATATTTCAAACTCCTTTGCATATAAGAGAGGGGGATAGGGAATATAGTGCTTAGCGTACAGTGTTGTTTGTTTTCATCATAGTCGCTCATGACTTTAACCGTCTTTCTTTCTATCTGGGATGAATTGTGTGTGGCGTGTATGTATGTGTGCGCATGTGCGTGCGTGCGTGCGTGCACACGTGCTTAAAATCTAGCTGTGCTCATTAAATAGAGAGTTTCAAAATTTCATGTGGAAGTTGGGAATGTATCTATCGTATATCATAGAATGAATGAACATCTCTGCTTTCCCAAGAGTGAAGAAGTTTTTCAGGAGAGTAACTTCCAGTTTTACAGTCAAGAGAGTCCTAGGAAACCGGGGCAAGTTTCTTTTCTTTTCTTTTTTTTTTTTTCCCTGAGACAGGGTTTCTCCGTAGCTTTTTGGTTCCTTTCCTGGAACTAGCTCTTGTAGACCAGGCTGGCCTCGAACTCACAGAGATCCGCCTGCCTCTGCCTCCCGAGTACTGGGATTAAAGGTGTGCGCCACCACCGCCCGGCTCAGGGCAAGTTTCTTAATGTAGTCTTTTTTTTAATAACGCACACACAAACATGAACACATGGAAACACACATACACAAACCTATTTTGTATATATGAGCATTTTGCCTGCACGGTATGTCTGTGTACTGCACGCAGTATCAGCAAAGGTCACAAGCGATCATCAGATCTCCTGGGACTGGAGTTTGAGACAATGATAAACTGTCATATGGGTGCTAAGAATTGAACCTCAGCTAGGCAGTGGTGGCACACACCGTTAATCCCGGCACTCCTGGGTACAGAGGCAAGTGGATCTCTTGAGTTCAAGGTCAGCCTCGTCTACAGCTTGACTTCTAGGAGAGTTAGGGCTTTGTAGAGAAACCCTGTCTCAAAAACCAAAACCAAACAAACAAAAACAAACCAGAACTTGAACCCCAGTGCAGTGGTTGCTTTTAACCTCTGGGTCACCTTTTCAGCTTCTAATTTAATTTTTAGTGTTTTTCTTTCATATCCAAAACAGAATAAAGCAGATATTGGGAAGAAATATTACATTTCATTGTTTAAAAGAAAAATTTAGGAGTTGAAATGCAAATAGAAATATGGTAAGATGGCAATATTTAGCTAGAAATGGAAAAGAAAACAGAAACAACAAAACTTTCCAAATTAGTGTACTATGTTCAGGTTTTTTGTTTGTTTGTTTTGAGACAGGGTTTCTCTGTGTATCTTGGACTGTCCTGGAACCCACTATGTAGACCAGCTGGCCTTGAATTTACAAAGATCCACCAGCCTCTGCCTCCCTGAGTGCTAGGATTAAAGGCCTGCACCACCACTGCCACCCTGCTCAGTGTACCATTTTTATGTATCTCATAGGAGAATGTGCCTTAGAAGCCAGGCTGCATTTAACAAAGTATTTACCCCCAAAGAGTTTAAGACCTAGCTGACCAAGCTTATTGAAGCATCTGGTCCGAAGGTCACACGGGGGCAATAAATTATAATATAATTAGGTTGGATGTTCAGTGAGGCAGGACAAGTAGGCCAGTGGGGGCCTTGAAGTGAGTACTTCACATAGGGGTAGTGAGCGACATTAGCACGTTTGCAGCTTTTAGTGTGGCTGGAGGTCACTTCTACATGGACGCGTGGGCCTCACAGGTGTGCAGGCTTTACAAAGCAAAGGCACAGGCCAAGAAGGCGCTTGCTACAACACCCATGCTGATAGAAAGTTGAACTTTGTGCTCTCATATTCCTATTCGGTTTTATTGATCTTTGAACTTTCAGCTTCATTTCAAATGTGCTTATTGTTCACATGTAATTCATTTCTATATTAAGGTATTGTATAACATCATCCCTGGGGAGACATGAACAGACATCTACTCAGTCTGTTTAGGAACTGTTGGCAGATCAAAGTAAGATTTATCACCAAGGTCGAATTTGGTGAACTGTTGCGTTTCATTGGGTTACTTGCAGGGGAAAGGATGAGAGGTTAATTACAAGAGCAGAAACGACTCCAAGGCAGCTGCATCCCCCAAGCCCACTCCAGCGTGGGTAACTCATTACAGCTAGAAGCCAGGAGCACACTGCCCAACCTGTAGGCAGCTCAGCAGGTTTGGAGAGTGCCCTTTCCAGATAGTCCAACTGGTCTGCGCTTCTATTAGTGTATCTATCTGGTCTCTGCCTTTTTGAGATAGCTCAGCTTATCTGGGAATCTTCTAGGCAGCGCAGCTAGTGGAAAAGGGTTTCTTAGCAGTTCTTACTGCTTACATGTGTTTGCAATGGTGGGGGTCCAGTGTATCTGGCCAGTTTTGGGAACCTCTGAAGCCTTTGTATTATTTCCTGAGTGTAATGAACCAGATGAATTGTTTCACACTCTTTAGTACATCCGGTATTTTTAAGGGATTTCCCTCCTAGATGGAGGTTGGTTTGGTAGGGAATGGTTACAAGACATAAGGATAACTAAACTTCACGGTATTGTCATGAGATTTTAAAGAAGACTTAGTACTATAAAGCCCGGTATATAAATACCTCAGCAAAGTGTTGCTTTTATTTCCTTTGAGACAATATGTTTCTATGTAGCTCAGACTTATCACAAACTGAGTAGTTGCTCTAGTAGCCTTGAAGTTAAGACCCTCCTGCATCAGCTTACTAGACTTGCAGGCATGAACTACCACATTCAACAAAGGTAAGGTTATGATAATTCTTGAAACTGTGTATGTGGAAAGTATGCAGCTTTCTACTCCCATGACTGCAGCCGGAGTCTGTTCCCCTACAGAGTGGCTAACCCACCTCAGCTGCTAGTTCATAGCCACCAGAGCCCACAGTCCTCCTGAGTCCAGCTTTTTCACATCTATCTTGTTTCTTTCATTCTGCATCACCCGAAAACCATGCAGATTGTAGAAAGGCACTTTCCTAAATCTAAATTAAAAAATATAACCCTTAGCCTTTTTAAATATACAGAAGTGGTTTTACTTTTTTTAAAGTGGGTTTTCTTTTTTTAAAGATTTATTTACTTATGCACACGAGTGATCTATAGTGCCTGCATGACAAAAGAGGACATCAAGATGGCTGTGAGCCACCACGTGGATGCTGGGAGTTGAGCTCAGAACTTCTGGAAGGGTAGTTACTGCTCTTAGCTGCCAAGCCATTTCTCCAGCCCCTGGAATTACTATTTAAACAAACAAAAAAATTTATCAGATTCTGGGAACTGGAGTTTTGGATGCCTGTGAGCCACTATATGAGTGCTGGGACATCAAAGCTGGGTCTTCTGCAAGAAGCAATTCTCTAAACCGCTAAGCTCTCTCTCCAGCCCCTAATTTTTCTTAATAGGAAAGTTTGTGTATTTATTGTAAATTTTAAATCATAGATGTAATTTTTTAAACCAATGCTAGATTTCATAAGAAACATAGTGCTAAATTAATAAAGACACAACTATTTCAATTTTCTTCATAGCTGTGACAAGCCCTCAACAATAGCTTTTTTTGTTCAAAATTTAAATTATGACTGTATAAAGTTATACAGAATTTACAATTGTTTAGTATAACATTCTTCCTCATATTGAAATTTATTAGAACAAAGCTCTGAGTCATTGAGGATGTAGCACTAAGTCATTTTTATGAAATAGACTCAACTAATTGAATTTAAATTAGAGTCTATAAAACACAACCATTGCATATGACTATTTCTAAGTTTTATTATTTAAAATTCATAGTGTTTATGATTTGGAATTCATGTCACTAACTTAAAATATTTTATAAGACTTTACAATGTAATAGAAGATAATGGAATAGAATCACATTTAAGTGTATGGGCTGTTGAAATCAAGTAGACTGGTTTGAGTATTGATTCCCATACTATATAAAACCTTTGGCATACTAATCACTGTAACTTATCTAAGCCTCAGTGTTTTCATCTTTGTAATAGGAAAATAGTTGCTGCATCATAGTATTGTCATGGAATGATAAATCAATTGAAATGAGTCATAAATATTATAACACAAAACTGAATTAATAATCTGATACTACTTCTACTGCTATTTTCCTGTTGCTTCTCTTCTACTCCTTTTCAAAATTATTATTTTATGTGTACTACTTTTCATAAATACTTTATTAATTCTTTGAGAATTTCATACTTTGTATTTGGAACATATTTACCCACTTCCCCTTTTCATATCTACCCACTTGTTGACTAATGCATAAGATGGTTAAAAAAAAAACGAGTTATCTTTTCCTCCTTTCCTTTGCCTTAGAGAGTAATTGTATTTAGGGCATTACTAGTTGCTGGAGCTGTCAGGGAATCATAATTCAGAAAATACATTTTCCCTGGAAAACACAATAGTATAGGAAGGAAGGGAATAAAGAAGCCTCTAATTTTATAAGGATAAGGAGAGCTAGGAAAATATGGAAAGAGTAAGACTGGCTTCCCACAGCAGAAAAAAAAAGTTCATAATGAGAAGGGACAAAAAGAACAAATGGAAATAAAGTTTGAGTCTATAAAAGATGGAGGCCATCAACAGCCAGTTATGGAAAAGGTAGGGCTTGCTGGAGAGGGGAGAGTCAGTTTATTCAAGGTTATATAGCCAAGGTGCCCATCTTCCCAGAAACAAGCTCTCACCTAGGCTCCTGTTAAAACCCCAAATGAATGCCACATGGTGGTAGCACACACCTGCAATCCCATCACTTGGCAGGCAGAGACAGGAGAATCTGTGAGTTTGAGGACAGCCTGGTCTACAAAGAAAATTCCAGGACAGCCAGGGATGTTATACAGAGAAGCCCTATTTTGAGGGAAAAAAATATAAAACAAAACCCTAATGAAACATGTTGATCACATAGTGGAGCAATTTTATTTATTTATTTATTTATTTATTTATTTATTTATTTATTTAAGATTTCTGTCTCTTCCCCACCGCCGCCTCCCATTTCCCTCCCCCTCACCCAATCAAGTCCCCCTCCCTCGTCAGCCCAAAGAGCAATCAGGGTTCCCTGCCCTGTGGGAACACAGTAGTAGAGTAATTTTTATTCTTCTCTTCCTCCCCTCCTCCTCTCCTCTCACATAAACACACACTTCATAAGGTTTCAGGGTTTTCTGTTGTTTTTACAAAATAGAAACATTGATTACTGTTCTGGGGGCTAGGAAATTCAAGATCAATGTTCTAGCAAAGTTGATATCTGATGAGAGCTTTCTGCATTTCAAAATGACACCTTGCTTCTGTGTGTCAGGGGAGAGGCAAGTAACTGCCTTGCATCTTTGCTATGTGTCATTCATTCTATTCATGAGAATGCCAACATTGTGATCATCTAAATCCACCCAGATGGATGGTTCAGATTTGACGTGTGAATTTTAGGGGGACGTGGCCATGCCAATATTTTCAATAAAAATGATCAGAGAGTAAATATTTTAATCTTTGAGAGACATCTATCCTCTACCACAGCTATTCAAATCTGCCATTGCCCTGTTAAAACTACAATTTAAAAACAAATGTTTGGGACTGTATTTCGGGAAACTTGTTTGCTGTCAGATCCTGTGATAGTTATTCGTGGTTGTCAGCTTGATTACATGTGAAATTAACTAAAACCCAAAAATGGAGGGACACACCTATGAGGGATTTTTGCTTAATTTGAAGTGGAAGATCTACATCTGCCCTTAACCCAGATCTTTTGAGGTTGGAAAGACACATTTTTAATTGGGATCTTTTAAGCTTGAAAAACCCACCTCTAATCTAGGTTACACCTTTTGCTGGAAGCCTATATCAGAAAAATCAGAAAGTTTTTCTCTTTGCCTACTTGCTCTCACCTTGCTACTAAGTCCATTTCTTCATTGGCATTAGAGCCTACTTCTTCAAGATTTCAGGATATACTGAAGACCAGCTGAAGCCAGGCAGTAGTGGTGCATGCCTTTAATCCCAGCACTCGGGAGGCAGAGGCAGGCAGTTCTCTATGAGTTCGAGACCAGTCTGGTCTACAGAACTAGTTCCAGGATAGGCACCAAAGCTACAGAGAAACCATGTCTCGAAAAAGCAAAAACAAAAGCAAAAAAGACCAGATTAGATATCCAGCATCATGGACTAAATAACTACTGGATTCTTAGTTTTTTTCTTCATAGGCAGCCATTGTTGAACTAACTGAACCACAGCCTGTAAATCATTCTAATAAATCCCATATATCTCTCTCTCTGTGTGTGTATATATACACACACACACACACATATATATATATAAACACATACATACACACAGATATCCCATACATGCGTCTAAACACACACACACATATTCTGTAAGTTCTGTTACACTTGAGAACCCTGACTAAAACAAATCTTGTCTGAAGTAAACCATAGTTTACCAGGTTTATTCTTCACCACATAGGTCTGAGCCACTGGCTACCATATCCTCCACATGCCAAACTCTTACCTGCTTAAGCATCTCAGAGTATCTTACACACAGCTTACTGTCTCCAACTTACAACTCCAATAGCAGATCTTGGTATAGCATGTCTTAACTTTGTGTATTTCCTTCAGTTTT
>NW_026068081.1:721867-753004 GCF_014885135.2 Alexandromys fortis | reverse complement strand
TGATTGAGCAGGAGTGAGGTAACAAAAGTTTTGTCAAACAGGGATTGGTACTGGTGTTGCTACAAGGAAGTTGGCAACCTATGTACAAGTTAGGTAAGCTATCCTTAATGTTCTAGAGCATCTAGTACTTGTTTTTCTCAATTCTGATTGGTTGCTTGCAGGGGACAGTCTGTGTTTTTTTTTACTGGTTATTGTAATGGTAAGGTCTAGTCTCAATATTGTTAGTTTGTAGCCTGTCATGACTGCACTAATATTAGGCCTCTTCAACTTATTATGCATGTTAAGAATTGGCATGCCATGGTTTGAACTATGGTCCTATGTATGAATGTGTCTGTCTTGTTCTCGTTTTGATTTTTTTTTACCCATATTCAGAATTTATGGTAAAAATCGAAACATTGATTTATATGGCAAATGCCTTTTGGTAATAAATATAAAGCAGATGCAGGGGGATGTTCAACAGAAAGCCCAGGAATCAGCAGGCCTGATTGAACTCTTCACTTGACTAGAGATGATTTCCAGTTTCTGGGGTCCAACTTTACAACGAGGCCAAGGCTATCAGCTTCAGTAGAGGCCAGGATTCAGAATTTTTTTTTTTTGAGCAGAGTATTTCCATTTTATTATTTTTATTTATTTATTTATTTATTTATTTATTTATTTATTTATTGAGACAAGGTAGGTCCCTCTACATAGCCCTGGCTGTCCAGGAACTTACAAAGTAAACCAGGTTGACCTTAAAATCAGAGATCTGTCTTTCCTTAAGGGCAGGGATTAAAGGTGTGGGCTATCCAGCCTGACTTTGTTTTGTTTTCTTATTTTGAGCAGTTGTTTCTGTGGCTGTATTTTGAAACTAGTTAAAAATGCAAAAGTTTAGATAACAATTTGAACTTGAAACAAAAAAGGAACTTTGCAGGGTTATTTAAAAATAGTAATAGAAATGTTAATTTTCAGGGTTGTAGTGTCTGGTACTTTCAAATGTTAATGTTGGAAACTGAGGCTGAGGAAAAAGTTGATTATAGAATGTCAGAGAACTAATAAAAAGAGAGTTGAAAAACCACATTTTATCATGTCAGAAAAAAATCAAGCTGCTTTTGCAATGCAAACTTAAAATATAAAATGAAACAATGTTAGGATTGATCTGTATATCATTTTGATAATACACTTGCTTTGGTCCATTTAAAATGTACAACATTTTGTCAGTGTAGAGATGGGCTGTTGCTTTGTAATGTTGGACCCTAGAGTCCAAACACCAAGGAGGAATTGCCCCAAGAGACCATCTCTCACACCACAGCTGATGTAAAAGCATGAGGATTTTATTAATTCTATTATGACAGGGTCTTCCAGCATTAGAGGCCATAAGGACCCTGAAAAAAGTATAGGCTACTTTTAAGGAAAAAGCCACAGAAGCAAGGGGTTGTTCTTTGACTATTATGACTGACTTATTCAAAACAGCTACTACCAAGAATTGTCTGGAGAGCGTTTGCCAAATCAGATGAGGTAAGAGGTCACTTTGACCCCATTTCCCAGGGGCTGAGTCAAAACATACGTGTGTGGGTAATTGTTCAGGAACTGAGTCAACATCTTAAAGGTTATCTTGCCCCAATTTCTGGAGAACATTCACAAAGACTCAGGGAAATGGAAAGTTCCCAACATTTTAGTAGCTGTTAGGTCCTTGGTTGCCAGGGTGAGAAGGGGGGAACATTACTGCTGAAACTGCGAGGGCTCAGAATTGTCAGATATGGCTTTAGAGTTATTTTAGAGTTCTATAGTAATAGCATCTAAAAGACATTTTGTAGTACACCATGTCATAAAACAATAGATTTGATATTAGATAGATATAACATATCTTAAAATGTTTCTGGGAATCATGGTTCCCTTATGAGTTCCAAATCTTGACAATGTGAGAAAATGGAAATAGGACTCAGAAGAAAACTTGAGGACTGTTATTTTTGTTATTATTATTTGAGAGAAGGGCAAAGCCCATAGACTCAGGAATGGAGGTCTGCACAAAGCTGCATGGAGGGACTACTGTTTTCAAAGAATGAATAAAACTTTAGGGTAGGATGGGTGTAGAGGCACAATCTTTAATCCCAGAATTCAGGAGGGAGAAATATGCAGAGCTCTGTGAATTCCAGGACAGCCTGTTCTACGGAGCAAGTTCCAGGACAACCAGGGTTACAGAGAAAAATTCTACCTCAAATTTTGAAAAAGGTCCGGGCAGACTTGTTCTGATTTTGAGCCTTACTTAAAGAAGATAAAAGAGGGACAAGGGAAAGCAAGTTTTTAAGAATGTTGAAGCTCACAAAAGCAGACAAATTTAATAGTAAAAGATCTGTAGGGGAGGGACTACCATAGGTAATGTTGTATGGTGGGAGAAGCTTTGTTAACCAATCATCTTTAAGTGGTGGAACCTACTTAAGACATGGCTTCCTGGAGCCTTACAGGAGTCTCTCTCTTGTACTCCTGTGACACAGCTGAGCTTGGACTTCCCATTTCTGTTTTGTGAGTTTTCCCTTTATAATAAATAAAAATATAATTGTTTTACCCTTTAGCTAGCCTGGTTATTTCCTGTATTGAGCTAATTTCTATAGTTGGCTTTGAATTTAGATATTTGCCTGCTTCTGTCTCCTGAGTGTTGGGATTAGCATCTGTTAATAGTGCTGAAATTCTTGCCAGTGAAAGGAGTTAATCAGAGTCAGGTATAAGAGGTTCTTTTCTGCCTTTTGCTCCCTAAATGTCCCTGCATTGGTATCTTGCCTCAGTTTCACATTTCAGACTTTAAAAGTGATATGAACAATTTGATCTTTCCTAATCATCCATTAGCTCTTTGTAATTATTTTTTTCTTTTGAGAGAGGGTTTCACTGTGTGTCCTTGATTGGCCTGGAACTTACTATGAAAGGCCAGAAAGTCCTTGAATAGAGATTCACCTGCCTTCCAAGTGACATGATTTAAGTTGCCTGTCACCACATCTGACTTTAAAATACATAATTTTAAAATTGTATGCATACTTTTGAAGGGAGTATGTGAAAGTACGTTGGNATGTAAGAGCTAGCCAATAAGAAACTGGACCTAGCCGGGCCAGGCAGTGTTTGAAAGAATACGGTTTCCGTGTAATTATTTCGGGCATAAGCTAGCCATGCGGGCGGCCGGGTGCTGGGGACGCAGCCCTGCCGCTCCTATTTCAACAATACTTTTGAAGGGAGTATGTGAAAGTACGTTGGCCTGAGTACTGCCATTTTGACTTCAGACTCCACCTCCTCCTTACACCATAGAAATAGTAATCAGGCATCTTTAGTTCTCTAGAAACATTATGGTTGTTTCTAACAACAGAAAGAACAAGTGAATCTGATTGGTTGTACTGAAAGGCTTGCATTGTCTGTTCATTGACAACGATGGAACACACGAGGAAATTCCCTCATCTTTGATTTATGATTGGTGAAAATTGTAACTATAACTTGGCAACAAATGGTTGTGATTTTTGTGCTTATAAACCCTGCTTCTGCCCCTGCTTGGAGCTATCAGGAGAAACAAGGCTCCCGAGTCCTTATTCTGCAGCCCTGATCAATAAATCAGTAATCCACTTATGTAGTGATTGATTGAAATCTTTAACCCAATAAGGTTTGTCTCTCTCCTTCCTCAAGGCAAATAATGGTCTAGATGAAACACCTTGTGCCTACGGAGGACAGGAAATGGCATTGGATCCTCTGAAGTGGTTGTAGTCTGTCATGTAAATATTGGGAATTAAACCTGTGTCTCTGGAAGATCAGCCAGTACTCTTTACCCTGAGCCATCTCTCTAGCCCCCATTAACTATTTTGAAACAGTGGAAAATCATGAGGATGCTGTAAGAGGTAAAAGAACAGGATCTCAGCTCATAAAACTTATAGTGGATGGATCTGGGTGCTTGTTTAAAAATTTGACTTGTGTGTTTTGTATAATAGTATTTGTCTGTTGGGGTGGCTAGGAAATACAAAGCAGTTTGTATCTCTAAATGGCTGCCTGTCATTCCCTGATATGTTGAAACTTAAAGATTGGCTTTTCCTGTTTATTTGGAAATTTTGATCTTACTTTAGACTAAGGCTGAGTAGAATTATGTAACTGACTAGAAAAGCAAGAGTTTATGGTTTGCTTTAAAAAATTGTTTGTGTTTATATCTCAGACTTTGACTTATTGGGAAGTTTTTTTTTTTTTTAACAAAATCAAGGTGTAAGTTTGTGTTGAAATAATTTAAATGAACACGTTGTAAGCATCTTAAGGTGATTATTAGTCCATTTAAGGCCATATGTATCTGTGACTAGAAGTATGGATAGCTATATATCTTAACTTTCTATATTATGCAACAGTTTGCTTAGTTAAAGGCATGTGAGTTTAATACATGCAAAGGGACCAGTAAGTGCTGGTTGGCATAGGCTTCCTCAGCAGCTGGGTGAGGCTGCAATAGCAGCTGTACTGTAGACCAGAGCATTGTCCTGCTTCCCTTTGTCCCTGGGTCAGGCTGAAGACCTTGAGTTAACCCTCCAAAGCATGGGAGCATGTAATGCAGTCCCATGGCAGCACCTGGGTGAGAAAAGAGACATAATTCATGAAGACTATAGGCTAGGCATGGCAAACAAGGAAACGTTGCCCATCTAATTGAGATTTAAAAGCAGTGGTTCTCAACCTGTGGGTTGCCACCCCTTCGGGGGGGGGGTGGTTTACATCTCAGAGATTCCATATATCATATATTTACATTATGATTTATAACAATAGCAAAATTACAGTTAGGAAGTAGCAACACAAAGAATTTTATAGTTGGGGGTCAACACAGCATGAGGAGCTGTATTAAAAGGTCACATCGTAAGGAAGGTTGAGAACCACTGTTTTAAATGACCAACTGATAAATATAATGGAGTCTTTTCATGCTGTATTGAACTTCCTAACTATTTTTTTAAAAGATTTGGCTGGCTACTGACTCCAGAAATGAACTTAGCATCTGCTTAAAATGGCTCAAAGTCAAAGTGAGCCTTGAGAGATCCTGATCAAGCACATTTCGTGTGTGGTATAACGTTCTCCTTTTTTTTTTTTTTCTTATGAGACAGGGTTTCTTTGTATCTTTGGAGCATATCCTGGAACTAACTCTTGTAGACCAGCCTGGTCTTGAATTGCCTATCTCTGCCTCCCAAGTGCTGGGATTAAAGGTGTGCATCACCTCCGGTTTCTTACAGACTGAAAGAGACATTTGAAAAAAAAAATTTACCATCTGGACTACCTTGCTGTTTGAATATTGGTATATATCTGTTTGCCCTGACAAATAAGTATTTTATTATTGAGTTGCACATGTATATAATCTGTTTGTTATAACTAATACTTTTTCTGAATTTCTAAGAGATTTGCAATTTTGATTATCAGTACTTATCTGGCTAAACACACTATTAGGCCACAGATTCTAATTTTTCATTTTTAAAAAGAAGCTGAATTCATACGTCTTCGGTATAATATATAATGAGAATGGATGTTACGAGCTCTTTTCTATGCACAGATGTCTATTGTAAGACTTTGAAGTATCGATAAGTGTTGGGTGTTTGTGTAAATCCACACACAACTACTTAATTTTCAAATTAGGTTACTCTTTCTTGTTATAGTTTTGAAAAGCCATATATTAGTGTATTGTCTTTGTCAACACACACGCACACACACACACACACACACACACACACACACAAATTCACAGCTCTCCCCTTAAAGGGAATAAGAGCTAATTTGTAATAGAGTTACATTTGAGTGCCCATGACTTGGAAAACAGAGAGCTAGGTTCCGTATTTCTACACAGCCGCAGTTTCATGTCATAAATTGAAGCCATATTGAAACACATTGTTTGGTACATGGTAGAAGTAGTTACAGTGGGGTGGGGAATCTCTCCCATAGGCCTCAAATGCTAGCTGATGACGGTCTTAGTTTTGGCCTAGTGGGAACAAATCGTCTGCTAAGTTAAACATCTAATCACAAGTGGGCAAGGGAGTGGCTACTCAGGGAGCTTAAGCAGGAGAAGATAAGGCAGTTAGGCTCTCCACCTGCAACACCCCGACTTCACATCCCTGTGGGGCTCAGTCTTTTCAAACACACTTTCACAGCTGTTGCTTGATAGTTGTGGTTTTATATACTTGTAACTGTCTCTTAACTTTCTATAGAACTGCAGCTTCTGACAAAGGAAGCTGAGCAATATTTTTGAGATGCTGAGACAGTAACCACCGGACAAACAGAATGGACTGGAGATATACCTGACCTAAACCTTCCTTCTATACCTTATAGTTATGTAACATTGGGCCTAAATGGTTTATTGGACTAACTCCTTGAATTCTTCCACTAATCCCCCCAGCACAAAGCCAACCAGGACAAATGTGATCCATGGTGACCAGGGCAGAAAAGAATGAGCCATCAGATGGCTACTAAGAGAAATGTTTATAGAATATTGTTCATAGATAATGGAGGGAAGTTGTCAGAATATGACATAGGAATATGAAACATGGTCATACTGGACATGGTAGTGCTTGTTTGTAATACCAATACTCTGGGAACCAAAGCAAGTCATAAGTTTGAGTCAGTCTTGGCTTCACAGGAGACCCCATCTCAACGCAGCAAAATGGAGTTGCTTATGCTAGCTCTTCCTAAAGTAAAAGCCAAGAGGTTTTACACAATGTTCTTATGCATAGGACCCTAAAATGAATGGGTTCTCAACTTTCTTTCTACCTGTATTCCATTTATGATACTTACTGCAGACACAGGCCATACTTCACTGCAAACTGACATGTTAAAACAGTGGGGAAATGCAGCCAATCTGTATGGCAGAACAAATATATCCTAAAGAGATGCATGTGCTTCCCCTTTGACTATCAAACTGTTGAAAGCGATACAGGGATAATTGAGGTTTCCTTTGGGGCTATTAGTCTCTCTAATATGGGTAGATAGTAGAAAAAGGCTATGCTATATGTTTTTATTATTTCTTTTATTTTTTGAATTATAATTAAATAGTTTTGTCCTTCCCTTTCCCTCTGTTGCGATATGAGGGGAGGGCTCAAATTGTTAAGAAGGGTTAAATTTATTCAGAAAAGTGGGCAGCCTTAAGACCCTCCACAGCTGTGACACCTCTAACTTTTAGTGCTAAGAGTGCAATTCTGTTTTTCAGTTGTGATGAAGATGAGCAGCCCTGCTTTTAGTCCTGCCCGGCTCCCATATAGCTAGCTTTATACACGAAATAACAACACACAAACTGTATTCTTTTAAACACTGCCTGGCCTGTTCGTTCTAGCCTCTTATCAGCTAATTCTCACATCTTGATTAACCCATTTCTAATAATCTGTGTAACACCACAAGCTTACCTGGAAAGATTCAGCATGTCTGACCTGGCGGCTGGCTCCATGGCGTCTGACTAACTATGCATTCTTTCTCCCAGCATTCTTTTCTGTCTACTCCACCTATCTAAATCCTGCCCTATCAAAAAGCCAAGGCAGTTTTCTTTATTAACCAATGAGAGTAACACATAGACAGATGACCCTCCTTCATCATTCAGTATTAATTTGGATCTTTTAATTGGCTTATTGAAGACAGGTTGGCAAACCTGAGAAGTGGTTGGCCATTTAAGTCACAAGTTCTGGGAATGCAGCAGGGCCTTTGAGAAAACATTGCAAGATGGGGAAGATGATAAGATTTGAATTCTTTGTTTTTAACAAAGAATTGGTTTCACAGAAAAGTCTAATATTTAATGCCTCTTACATTATGTGTTTCATCTTCATCAAAATTTCCATTTCCTTGGCTCCTGTATATTTCAGGTAGATGTGAAGATAAAGATATACTACTTTAGAATTCATTTACTTGGATATGCCAGTGATTTGAGGTCAAAGTCTGGAAATGTCACTGTCAATGTGACTATCACCCAAAGGAGGAGTACAGCAATGAAAGAGTGGACAACTTGATTCTCACTCTCTGCACAGGTTCATTGGTTTAGATACTTCCTTTGTCTAGTAATAGTGTTTACGATATTCCTTCCCCTTTGTGATGAGCTGGAAGTATAAAAGATAGAAACTCATGATTCTTGAGGAATTCATAGTCTTTTGTTGTTGTTTGGAGATAGGGTTTCCATATAACCCTGGCTGTTCTGGAACTCAGTATGTAGACTAGGCTGTCCTCAAACTCACAGAAATCCATAATCTGCCTTTCAGTTAACCTTTTTCCCAAGATCACTTGCAGCTAAGGGAGGCAGGAATGGACAATGGCTGAAATCCCAGGCAAGAGTCCTGTGATCCATGACCTCTCTCCAATTCCTTCTTCTAAGGCACAGATATATCTACAAGATCATTCATTGCCACAGACCTCTGAGTTGTGGTATTAGGCCAAGGTTATCTCTAGTGCAAAATTGCCACGACCTACTACAGTAAAAGGTGAAGGACATAGTAAACAGAACTAAGCATGGAGCGACTGGGGAGAAGAAAGTCAGTTGTGTTTGAAGACTATAAAGTAGTTCAGTTATAGTGACCCAGAATTAAGCACAAATTTGAAGGATGGAACCCAATTATTGCCTCTTGGTATCATTAAATTTAGTCTTTTTTTTCTGAAGGTGAAATGGACATTATGGAATTCCTTTAAGATTGAGATAAATAAAAGCAGAGGAAGAGAGGTTGAGGCATGGAAGGAGAGGTGCATGATAGAGCATGCTAATGAAGATTGAAAGGTATGGGTGTCAAAACTACTGATGGAGCTGGACACGGTGACATTGTTTCATTTTCTTTTGTGGTTGAATCAATTGCAATCATATGTATATGAAGTCAGGCATGGTGGCACACACTTTTAGTCCCAGCACTCAAGAGGCAGAGGCAGGATGATTTCTTTGAGTTTGAAGCCAGCCTCATCTACATAGCAAATGCCAGGATAACCAGGCCTACATAGAGAGATCCCGTCTCAAAAAATGCATGCACAAGAGTATTGATGGCAAGGTGCTTATTGGAAGAAACAATTTTCTGGAATTGTGCTGCTGTCAACATCTATTAAAGCAAGATTTTTGTGCACTTCCTAGACATGTGGCAATCTCTTTACCTGTCATTCTTGCCCTTTGCTTAACCTTTTCACCCTAACTCTTAAAATGTACCCCGTCTAAGGCGAGATATGATAGACCCTGGGAAGATGGACCAAATTTGTCCTCTGTGACAGGTCTTCAATGTGTGCTAGTGCCTTCTGAGTGGTGTTTGCCCTTTCCAAAGCTTTTCACATTCCTTATCTACAACAGCCTGGCAAGGCAAATGGAAGATCTGTGCTCAGCACCCTAGAAGGTTGTCACTTAGTAGCTGGTTCTTTTCCTCAGTCTTACACACATTTTACTGCCTCTCTACCTTCTTCAGAGCAAAGACTTAATTTGACATCACCAAAATACTATAGGTGGGAATTGAAATTCTTTAAAGACACATTTGGGTACCTCTCTCTGTTTATTTCACTGTTGAAACAATGGGTTCAAGAAACTGAAATGTTCCTGGAAATCTAATGCTGGGAGAAGAAAATGCTGAAGCCCTGGTGGTAGCCAGAGGGACACTGTCTCCTTGAGACCTTACAAGATAGCCTGTTTAGTGAGGAGGCGAGCGGGCCTGTTTTTCATCCCACCCAGCTCCCACACAGCTAGCTTTACACCCAAAATAACAACATACAAACTGTATTAATATAAACACTGCCTGGCCCATTATATCTAAGGTCATGCTCAACTTCCTTAGCGATCAGGGAAATGCAAATCAAGACAACTTTAAGATACCATCTTACACCTGTCAGAATGGCTAAAATCAAAAACACCAATTATAGCCTTTGCTGGAGAGGTTGTGGAGAAAGGGAATGCAAACTTGTGCAACCACTCTGGAAAGCAGTATGGAGGTTTCTCAGGAAATTTGGGATCAACCTACCCATGGACCCAGCAATACCACTCTTGGGAATATACCCAAGAGAGGCCTTATCATACAACAAAAGTATATCTAGCCTCTTCTTGGCTAACTCCCATTTCTAATAATCAGTGTAGCACCTCGAGGTGGTGTCTTACCGGGAAAGATTCAGCATGTCTGACCTGGAGGCTGGATCCATCGCGTCTGACCTCACTGCCTTCTTCCTGCCAGCATTCTGTTCTGTCTTCCCCGCCTATCTATGTTCTGACCTATCAGGCCAAGCAGTTTTCTTTATTAATCAACCAATGAAATAACAGATAGATAAAGACCCTTCTATGTCAAGTCTGAAGACGAGACAAAGAAGGAGGCAAGGGTCACAACATGACCAACCAGACTGCTTACTTATTAATGCATACCTCTTGCCTTCTATTTAAACCTTACCCTAATCGTTAAGAACTCTGAAGAGGACTAGGGGGTTAGGGATGATTGTTGTACCTCTTTCTTTTTCCCATTGTGACCACATTGAATGAATGACTTTTCCTGATTTTTGTTATTACTTATTCTTTTAAGTGACTTATTGAAGATGTGTGTCTGAGCCTGGCTTGATAAGTTAAGCATGGCTCAGGATCTGTCCACAATGACTCCAGAAACATCTGATCCCAGTAGCACTTCATTGAAGTTAGTGTGTCAGAGCGTCTCCTGAAATTTAGGTCCTACCACTGATATAGAAGGGTTTTCTGTCTATGTGTTACTTTCATTTGTTAAATAAAGAAGCTTCCTTGGCCTTTAGATAGGCCAGCCCTTAGGTGGGTGGAGTAGACAGAACAGAATGCTGGGAGAAAGAAAGCAGAGTTATGCAGATGCCATGAAGCTCTGGCCTGAGATGGATGTATGTTAGAATCTTCCCAGTAAGCCACAACCCCTTGGTGATACACAGATTACTAGATATGGGTTAAAGCAAGATGTGAGAATTAGCCAATAAGAGGCTGGAACTAATGGGCCAGGCAGTGTTTAAATGAATACAATTTGTGTGTTGTTATTTCGGGTGTAAAGCTAGCTGTGCAGGAGCCAGGCAGGACCAAAAGCAGGCCTGCTAGCCTCATCACAACTTACCATTCTATTGAAGGTTCCACTTAATTATTTTTATAATGCTCAGATAGCAATTCAAAGCTTTGTGTATGAATTAATGAATTAATGGATTATATAGGTGAATGATGAACCAAATTGGTGTTCTAAGCCCTTAAGCCCTTTGAGCACAATTCTATAGTGAATCTCTGCTAGGTTATTACTAAATCAGCATAAAATGTATAAATCAGTGTACATTTTCTACATATGCAGATTTGTAGTTTACAGACTAGGTACAGGGGGTTAAGGAGGCTACAGTAGAGTTTCAAGAAGTTTTAGGAATAGTAAAGAGATATTCATGATATTAAGAAACTGAAGTTGTGAAATCAGGCCATTGTGAACCACCAATTCAAGAGCAGAGCTATACAGTTAAGTCCAGCTACAGAGACCAAAGGATGGGATGGAGTCCCAGTGAGGAATAGGTGGATGGAAGAACAGCAGGTCCAGGACCAGACAGGTGAGCAGGCATGTGGGCAGGTACTTTTGTAGGCAGGAACAAACCAAGATGTAAATCCTTTGACCACGGGGAGTTTTCTACCTGTGGATTTCTTGACACACACAAGGTAGTCAGGTAATAGGTCTGTGTGTTATCACCACTGTAGTGCTAGGTGGCCACTTCATGAGGTCCAGCTGAGGGAGATACTCTGTTTACTTCATTTGGTATGTTCAATAAGTTTTCCTGATAACTTTTTAAAGACAGCATTTCACTGTGTCACCATAGTGGGTAGCTGGGAAATTCTCTGTTCCCTCTTTAGACCATGCGAGCCTCAGATCACAAAGACTTCTGTCTCCTGAGTGCTGAGATTAAAGATGTGTGTTACCACCTTTAATCTTAGCTTCCTGAATTTTTTTTTAAATCACTCAGCTTTAGTCTTCGAGTTTCCTGGTATGGTTTTAAGAAGCCCACATGCTCCTATGGTCTCAATTTACCCTGATAAATTTGTACAGTGGCAACTTTTCTTCTTGCTATCAGTTTACATTACATGGCTGGTCCCAGACTGACTGTACTGTTCATGTGCCCACTGAGATGCAGAGTCGTCTCCAAACTTAAAATGGATCGAAAAGCTGCTAATAAAATGGAGCCCCTAGGGGCAAGCATCACATGAAATGCATTGTTTTACATAATAAGGAGAAACTTAGAACAGAGTACAGCTTCCTTTTAACGTTGACCCAGTGTGATCAATCTCCTTTTCATGCAATGGGAACAGAAGCAGGCTTTTACTCCTGGCCTTCTTTTGGGACCTTGTATATACAACGTTACTTTTTATTTGTTACCCTTTTGGTTGACTTTGTAGATCTCATTTTGGCATGGTTCTTCTTTTATTTTCTTATTCCTAATTATTCTCACTTTTGCTCATTTTTCTTCTTATATGTATATCTTTGAGCCATCTCGGAGTCAAGGGTGAAAACATGGCATTAAGCAAGTACTCTTCTGTGAAGGCTTAGCATTTAAAAAATTGAAGGTCAAAGCTCAAGTCTACTTTTAGCATATTGAATTTTTCTAATTTATGCTTTTTCCCCTCATTAGGCTAATTAAGACTTTGCTGCATGTATTAGGCCCATGGCTCTAATAAAATGAATAAATGACAATAATCTTATTAAAGGGTCTACTATCTGGGATACATCCTGAAAATATTTTGGAAAATATATGTCATTGATCTGCTAGTCTGCTCCTGAAAGTGCCTCAACTAAGAATTCATTGAAGACAAAATCAGGGTATAGTAAATTGTTTAACCCTCTCCTCAATATATCACAGCTTCCAGTCTTTACCACCATGCAGCTGTGATCCTATAATTCATTCTCTTTGTGCACTTGTGCACTGTTAATCACTTTGGGAATTTGGCTGCTTCATTTAACTTTTTACTGTCAGTGTCTAAAGTTGATTTTATAGAACATTGTAGAGCCGTTGTCTGCCTACAGTTGATATTGCCATTATCTCTTCATTTCCTTCCAACATTTTTCAGTGTCTTCAGCAATCTACCACATGAGCTTCTGAAAGCATTCATTCTTTTTTGTCGTTTGTATGGAATGGTTGAGCTGCTATCTGTATTCTCTGGAATGATCGAGTGTTTGTACTAGAGCTGCCTAGTTCATAGACTTCTACATGAAGGAGAGTTCAAGATGTGTCAGGTGGGGAAGTTATTTTTGCATGTCCTTGTGAATAGTGACTGGTAAAGTAGGAACCATCCACAATTGAACCTAATTTTGTTAAGACAGGTAAAATCCTGTTGTTAGTGAATATGTCTACTAGACCCATTTAATTAATAATTATTCTCACATGGCTTGTAAAAAATCAGATTTCCTTTTATTTGCATTTGGAAATTACCTACTTCTATTTATTTTTAAAGATGCATTACATGAGTGTACAATTAACAGGATTCTGAGACTGGTAAATATTTGTAGTATTGACTGATTGCTTGTCCTTGCTCTTCATGTAAATTGTTTCCAGGGTAGTACCACTCACGCTGTAGGGAGCACATCATGAGGTAGCCCATCTTCCTCCTAATGTGCTTCTAGATCTGTGAAGAAGTGCTCATGCCACATTTTGAAAAGATTAATTTATTCTATGTGTATGTGTGTTTTACATGCAAGTATGTCTGGCAAAGATTAATTTATTCTATGTGTATGTGTGTTTTACATGCAAGTATGTCTGGCACTGCATGCATGCAGTGTCCACAAAGGCAGAAGAAGGCATCAGATCCTCTGGGGCCAGAGATACAGACCTGTCATGTGAGTGCTGAGAATTGATCCTATATCCTCTATAAGGGCAGCCAGTACTTTTAACTGCTGAGACATCTCTCTAGTCACACAGTTCAAGGAAAGACCCAGCAATTTTCACACACCAGCAAATGCAGAGGAGATATAATGATGGATTGTGGATCATGGAGAGAAAAGAAAGAAGTCATTGAACCTGTGAAATTCAAAAGGAGTCTAGAATTTAATTTGTAGTAGTGTTTTAATGTCAATTATTTTAGTTTGGGCAAATTGCATGAACACTTTGCTATCTCTACCTATTAGGGTAAGTTGAAAATTATTCCATATTATTTATTTAATCATTTTTTCAGCTGGTTGAGTATGTATGCAGGCTATCCTCAATGTTGCTGGCTTCTAACTCATGTCTTTCCTACTTTTGCCTTTTCAGTTTTGCCACTGTGCCCTGCTGAGAAAGTATTTATTTTTTCGTGGGTTTTTGGGACAGGGTCTCTCTATATTGTGTCCTGAGTTTTCTAAAACTTGTTGTAGAGAAAGGGCTGACTCATCCTGCTGGGAGAATATATTTTAAAAAATGTAGTCCAGTCACATCATTTATAAATCAGGGGGCACAGTTCAGAAGGGAAAAATGCCATTCAAGTGACAGAATTCACTTACAAAAATGGTAATCTTGCCGAACGATGGTGGCACATGCCTTTAATCCCAGCACTCGGGAGGCAGAGGCAGGCAGATCTCTCTGAGTTCGAGACCACCCTGGTCTACAGAGGTAGTTCCAGGACAGGCTCCAAAGCCACAGAGAAACCCTGTCTCAAAAAACCAAAAAAAAAAGTAAAAATGGTAATCTTTTCATTCACCTCCCAATGTATGTGTTGGTTGATTGATTTTTGTTCTAAATCTGAAAAACGAGATCTTCAAGTGGAACTGTTTAGATCTAGTCCACACTGCCTAATGTTAATTTCTACATTACAATTCTTAACCCCTTTGCTTATTACCTATGTGTAAGTGGAGAATTCTTTTTTGATTCCTGGCAGCCCAGACCTGAATAATCATACAGAAACTATATTAATTACAACACTGTTTGACCTATTAGCTTATGCTTCTTATTAACTAACTCTTTCATCTTAACCCATTTCTATTCAGTGTATCACCATGGGGTTATGGTCTACCCATAAGGTACTGACAGCATCTTTTTTCTTAGGCAGCTACATGGCATCTCCTTGACTCCGCCAACTCTGTTTCTATATCTCTTCCAACTTGACTATATTCTGCTCTGCCATAGGCCAAAGCAGCTTTATTCTTAACTAATAAGAGCAACACATATACAGAAAGACATCCCACATCATCTCTTTTTTCTGTCTAAATAAAAAAGGTTTTAACTTTAATATAGTAAAATTACATATACAATGCAGTTACCAATCAAGAATTGTAGTTATAATATTTAATCTATTTGTACCTGGCAAAATTAAAAAAAATTCTATCATCTATTTTATCTTTGTGAGTCTAAAGTTTCATATCTAATTTATCTTTTATCATAACTAAGGAAGACTATAATTCCTCAGCTCCATCAAAAACCTCAGAAGGATATAATATTACCTAAGTTAACAGGAAGTACATAGTAAGCGTCTTCCAAACTCTAGAACTGACAAAGACATCTTACTGCCTGAACTATCACCCAAAGTTCTTCTGTAACATTCAGGTATCCATCTTTACCCTATAGGCCCATCGTATCTGGCAGACTTTCCCATGAAGCAGGAAATTTGAAAGACTGTTTCACCTATATTGGCAGTTTGTTAGTCACTTTCTTGTGTAATGCAGAATGTCTAGCAGACTTCTGTGAAGCAGGAAACCTGAAGGACCATCCCATTTTTTGGAAAGTTTGTCAGTCACTTGTCTGTGGATCCTGCACATCCAGTTCATACAGCATAACATCAAGTATTCCAGGCAATATAAGTTTCTTGCACAAATGGCTAGCCTTGTGACACTGAAGGTAAATTACATAATGAGTTTCTTCAGTGCCCATCAACTGCTCTGAAGTAATTGATGCTGCCAGAAGCAGACATGTCTCACTGTTGAAAAAAGTCTAAGTTCTTAAAACCTTCCAAATATCATATTCTGTAGGTCTTTGAAAGTTTTGAGGAATACCGATCCTTTTTAAATATATCTCTATACATCTAGAAAACTTAACATGACTATAGTTTGACTATTATAGATAACCATCTATTAATCTGTATTAATTATGCATTACATTTTAAATGAGCTGTATAAGTATAATAGTTTAAACAAGAGTAGAAGTATACACAATATAACAAAATCTACCTTAAATATGTATCAATAGATGAAGATTCATATGAATGCAAAGTATTCATCTCTATATCATACTCCCTTATCTTTTTTAAGAAATTGACTGTGACCTTAATCACTTTTAATCAACCTTCTTTAAATGTAAACAAACATTTATAAATATCCATTTTGGAAATTTGGGCATAGTTTTCTCCAAACTGCTTCCAGCTTTTGGGGTGTTTCATGAGAACCTTTCAGAGGGTCTTCCACATTACCCTGGAAGGAATTCATAGGTTCTCATCTTCTGTGAAAACAAAAGCAGAACCACTTTTCTAAAGTAGCATATCCTTAGACTCAAATTTTGAACTCAAGATAAGTTTAAAATATATATGTTGGTTTAGATTAGCAGCCCCCAGAATCAAATGTCTCTTTGCAGTCAAAAATTCAAAGAAAACATGATAATATACATAATCCAGACTCCATGTGTATATTCCATCTTTATGTGTCTTATTTTTCTTTACTCTTTTAATCTATGACTGCTTATATACTTTTATATTACTTTTACTGTCTCTTTAAAGATTTTGTTTTGTTTAAAAACTATTTGCTTCTCTGTCTTTTTCTCTGTCTCCTTTCATCGCCTGATGAAGGTTAATATTCAGGAGGATGCCTAAATGTTTTTCTTTGGGTTCTCCTTATTTAGCTTCTCTAAGAACCCGAATTATAGGCTCAATGTCCTTTATTTATGGCTAGAAACCAAATATGAGTGAGTACATCCCATGTTCCTCTTTTTGGGTCTGGCTTACCTCACTCAGGATAGTGTTTTCTATTTCCATCCATTTGCCTGCACACTGGACTGAAATCTCAAGGTCCAAATCAGGAGCAGAAGGAGACAGAGCACAAGCAAGGAACTCAGGACCGCGAGAGGTGCACCCACACACTGAGACAATGGGGATGTTCTATCGAGAACTCACCAAGGCCAGCTGGCCAGGGTCTGGAAAAGCCTGGGTTAAAACCGGTCTCGCTGAACATAGTGGACAAGGGGGACTACTGAGACCCCAAGAACAATGGCAATGGGTTTTTGATCCTACTGCACCTATTGGTTTTGTGGGAGCCTAGGCAGTTTGGATGCTCACCTTAGTAGACATGGATGGAGGTGGGTGGTCCTTGGACTTCCCATAGGGCAGGGAACCCTGATTTCTCTTTGGGCTGATGAGGGAGGGGGACTTGATTGGGGGAAGGGGAGGGAAAGGGGAGGCTGCGGTGGGGAAGAGACAGAAATCTTTAATAAATAAATAAATAAAGCTATTTGCTTCTTTTTATAACTATTTATACTCTTTTCCCTTTCTCTCTCAAGCCTTTGTACATTTTCTAAACACACTATGACCTGCTCAGAGGTTTATTTCTGTCTGTATCTGTCTTTATTGCATATCTGTAATGATTTTCTGATCAGGAGTGGCTTTTAAAATGGTAAGCAGCTTGGTTGAAGCAGCCCTGGATGCTGGCTCCACCTCTTTTGGCCTGTCAGTATTGTGGAGGCACATTTACTGCCAACTGTGGGAGCCATGTTCACTGTTCCAGCTCCAGGGATGCAGTGGGTCTATGTTGCTGCCATTAAACAACTTGTTGCATGCTGCTCACAAATCCCATTTAAGTGCAGGACCTCCCTAAAGAGCCAAAGCCATCTTCTCTTAAAGAAGCCATGCAGTTCTTGCTGCTAATGCTGAATCAAGAAGCCTTCTCTTAAAGGAGCTGCACCTCTGCTTGCTGCCAGCAAACAGAGCCTATCTGAAAAAAAAAAATGTGGCTACCAAGAAGCTCCAATTGACTCCCGTTTTTGTGGGTCTAGAAGCCCCTGCCTTTTAAAAGCTTTTTTAGTTCTTATGTGGATCCATGCCCCAGATGGTGGATAAGGACATTGCACATTACCTATGTCACTGCAGCAGTAGAATCTATATATTTGTTTATGATAAACATTCTCAGTTTCCCATCTAAATCAATGCTGATGGAAGAGGAGAGAAGGTATATTTAGATTTTTAAAGTTGTTTCCCAGTTTTCCTGAGATTTGTCCTAATTTCTCATCTACCCTCTAGTGTGATGCATTCTTAGTTTTGCTTAAAATCCGTTTGTCTAGGAACTGCAGTATTTTGGCGGTCAGTCTGTCTTTCATAGCCAAGATTGCAAGTTCCCTAGGGCTTGGTGCCATCTTCTTTGTGTGTGCTTTTCTTTCACCCTAGAACTTGGATTGTTTTCCCTTGTCCCAGGAGTCCATTGCAAATGCTAATCATTTCAATGCAGATTCAGCTCACAGGCTCAAAAAGGTACTGTCATCTTGAGACATCCCCCCTACCCATATCCAAAAGAAAGAGATTATGTGCCACACGGAAATTAACACTTCTAAAACTTTTTGAATTAGTTAGCATGTAGTTGGATATTTTAATCTTTAAGTGGTACGGTTTCTGAAGCTTGCTTATGGAAAAGGACCAGAGCACAAATAGTTAAATTAGCATTTGTGTGCCAATAGAAGATTTGAAAAATGATCTGACAACATGTTAAAGAAATCCAATCTTTCCAGTTGTCTAGAAATAATCTAGAAGAATGTTAATAGGTCATTTTGTAAGTGGTTAGCTACATGAATATTGTTTTTTTTTGCATAGTTAGGCCTCTCAAATATTACTTCTTTATTTAATGTAAAACATTTAATGTAAAACATTTAATTTAAAAAAGAATTCTCAATCTTCCTAATGCTGTGACCCTTTAATACAGTTCCTCATGTTGTGGTGACTCCAACCAAAAAATTATTTTGTTGCTATTTCACAGCTGTAGTTTTGCTACTGTTGTGAATAATAATGTAAATATCTGATATGCAGAATATCTGATATGTTATCTCAGTAAAAGAGTAATTTGACCCCAAGGGGGTCACATCCGATAGCTTGAGAACTGCTGATGTAGATGGTGGTTGATCAGGTGGCAGCAGTTGTGGGGGAAATATACAATCCATACTTTGTCTTGTTTTAGAACATCCAACTGATGGTTCAGTGAGATGTCTGTAAGATGAATTAGTTTTCCCTTCACAGATAAGGGAACTTAAAGGGCCACTAGATTCTTGGAACTGTTGAGTGAAAAGAATGAGTAGGGGTTTGCACTAGTTGTAAACCTCTTTCACTTCTAATTTCTGTCTATTGGTCTCTCTGTGTTTGATATCTAATATCTTCCCTGTGATAGTACTATGGAGGTTATTCATTTTCCTGCATGTAGAATATTCCACACTGAAAAGTTTGCCCTTCCTAGTACAGTGTTCTCACCTGAGTTGATCCTGAACACTCACGAGTGTTTTCAGAGAGTAACAATGAGAATACAAGGAAGGAGGACATTCATCTTAGTGCTTGCAAAATCCAATCGTGCCACCCTTGCAAATCTAAGCTTCTGTCTTATGGAGTCTCTTGATTCATGCTCTCATACATTGTGAGCAGTGCTCACCAGGAGTTTTAGAGAAGGAGTATGTATGCATGAAGAAGAAAACAAGGTTGCTGTTCTTGTTGCAGTTTTTGGCCTCAGGATTTTGATGATGAGATGGTATTGACTAAAGAAACAAGTGCATTGAGGTAAAATAGTAGACCTGGGAACAAAATACTCACTCTGCTCCTTCTCTCTTGTGGTTCTGGAAAGCAATACCCACTCTGTCTGTCCTTGCAGAAACCTTGGGTGCTGTCATCCAAGCATATTTGTGCAAATTAGCTCCTGAGATTTAGCTTTGCTGAGTTCTTTTATGCCACTTAGACTTAGATATTATAATGAGTCATAGCCAGTGACTCTACCTGTGGCTCCTCTTAGCAAATCATTTTGAGAATAGAAAACCTTAAAGGTTTCCAGAGATGCACTGGAATCTAGCTGGTTGCAGAAACTTTCCTTCCTATTTTGTAGTGAAAGTATGCAGTAGATGGTAGCAACATTATTATATATGTGACAAGAAAGAGAAGCAGTCAGGGCCACGTGTGATGGTGTCTTTAATCACAACACTCAAACAAAGGCAGGTAGATCTCTGGAATTTGAGGTCAGCTGGTCTATATAGTGAGTTCCAGGTCACCTAGAACTATGTAGTAAGACCCTATCTCAAAACAAAACAAAACCAAATGAAGAAAAATAAAAACCTAGAACAAAAATGTATAATTAGGATGTAAGAATATTAAAACTGAGATGAGATTCTAAATAGCAGTATTTTTTAGAATTATAGATTGCCCAGTTTTGGTGAGCCATTGTAATTATCTAATACAAAGCATTTCAAAAAGTATTTGCAAGAACATAGTGTGAACTGAAAAGTAGAACTAGATATAACCAAACCTTACTTTCCAAAATATTGTTATTAGTAATCCAAGTTAGTGTGTTTTACAACTTACAAAGGTTGTTTGATTTTATTTAGAAATCACATAATTGATCTTCATTAGGAAAATTAATAAAAATTATTAGCCAAAACATTGTGAGTGAATTTATTGTTATCTATATTAAAAGACTTGATCTAGTATTTAAATATTTCACATAAATCATGTCCTACTTGTAGAATTGATTTAAGTGAAACTAATTTTCCATTTTTTAGTCCTGAATACAACATCCATTTTTATGTATTGATTCTTCTTAGGAAAATGAGTCTTAGAAATTTTCCTGGGTATTTTTTTTGTTTGGTTAGTAATAAATAATCAATGTGACATTTTGGAATAGTGATTGTATTAGGTATGTAACATTGAGCAAGGCACTTCACATTATGGCATTTGGTTTCCTCATTGCACACCAAGAGGTTTAGAACAGGTGCTGTTACAACTCTGCCCTCTTAATGTTTTATATATATATATGTATATATATATGTATGTGTGAATATATATATATATTCCGGGGGCAGGATTTCTCTGGGTAGCTTTGGCTATACTGGAATTTACTCTGTATGCTTGGCTGGTCTAGAGCTCATTATTTGCTTGCTTCTGCCTTCCAAGTGCTGGGATTAAATGCATGTGTCACCACTGCCTGGCCCTATATACATTTTAAATTAAATTTTTGTTTAGATTTGTTCATTTTGTTTTATATGCATGAATGTTGTATATCGGTGTACCATATATAAGTCTGGTGCCTGTGGAAGTCAGAAGAGAGTGTCACATGGCCTATAACTAGAGCTGTTATGATGTTTACACAGTTATGGGCACTGAGGACTGAAACTGAGTCTTCTGTAAGAGCAACAAGTACTCTTAATCACTGGGTCAATTCTCATTCTATATAATTTTAATATAATTTAATATAATTTTAAATCATAAGTGTATGCAGACCTTTTTACTACCCACCTACCCCCCACATGACATATAATATATATAACATATACATATAATATATATTCCTTCTAATTTATTAGTCATTCTTTAGGATGAATGCTCATTGTCAGTTGAATGTCAAGAAGTGAAACAGCTGTATTTCATACAACCCCTCTACCCAATCAGACTTCCCACCTCCTTCAGGGTCTATCCCATTGAGTTTTCTTGACCTCCCCATCCACATCTTCTTCACAATTCATAAGATCTAGATTTGGAATCAAATCTGTTTCCCTGGCCTAGTCTGGTCACTGGTGCCTGTGGAGCAACTGACCTGTTGACTTATGAGAGGATCGACCTTGCTAGCCATTGCCCAGAGATCCCTTTTGTTCCACAACTAATCTTGCCACTCATTCAGAGCTCCCACTTCCTTCTCCAGGGTCTAGCCTGGTGAGTCTCCTTGACTTTCCCTTACACTGTGTTGCCTGACCTACTGGAACAACATTTTCTTGGACATCCACACATCCCATTCTCCCCAACCCACCCAAAATTAGCACACGTCTCACATCCAGTGCCCCTGCCTAGTCTGGCCTCCCTGCCCATAACACAAACTGTCTCTAGGAATCTGTGAGGACCCTACCTACCTATTTTCTAACCCACAGAACCTGCCAGTACCACATCCAACCTTTTACCCAGCCAGATGTATCCCCACACCCTAACTTTGGACCAGGAAGCACATCCTGCTCACAAGTCATCTGACTTCATTGAACCCAAGTTCTTTGTAAGGTGAAAGGTCTGATCTCACTTCCAGATTTGAAAACTCACCAAACCCACCAAACCCTGAGATCCCAAACCCACCAATCCCCGAGCCTGAAAAACCATCAGTCCTGAAAACCTAAAAATCAATGAGTAGTTTGAAAACCCACCAATTTCTGAGTCGAAAAACTTACCCATCCTTGAGCTTGGAATCTTACCAATCAATGAGCTCAAAGTTCAAGACTTGAAATCTCACCAATCCCTACCTTGGAAATTTCCACCCTGAAAAACTGTACTAAGAAACCCTATATAAACCTGTCACCGGCTCCATTCTCTGCTGCTTCTCACCCCAGCAGTGGTAGCCAACCTCTTCTGTCTTTCCTAAAATATCTCTTTTGTGAGGTTTGTTGTGTAGTGTCACTTTGTGGTATTCCTTGGCCCCCAACAGCCAAGGTACCTTTCTCTTCAGCAGTGACACATGCATTGGAGAAACCTGTTCCCTCAGAACTCTAACACAGATTCCAACCAGTAAGCCATATCTGCCCATATATCTCCCTTCTGATTCAACTTACTCTGTCAGTATCAGAGTCCACATGCCCAGATATCATCAAAAAATACCAACAAGATGAAAGATCATTCACAATGCCTGACAGTCCTGTAGAACTTCCTAACTGAACCCCAGGACAGAGGATTTAAAAGAATAATCATAAATTTAAAAGAATTCAAGGGATATAAAGAAGACACAAATACATTTATTTCTGGTTCTTCAGCTGGACCAATAAGAGAAAAAGTGTTGCTTCTTCCAACATTTGGCTTTTCCATCTGTATAAGACTCTGTCTGTGGGCTGCTACACAGCTTACTTATAACTATACCTTTGTCATATTTTTCTAGGAGTATTTTTATGTCTTGATATAGGATATAAAATATTTCCTAAGTAGCACACTGGTTACTATCTCTAACAGAATTAAGAGTGATCAAATGATTAAAGATAGTACTGTATATAAAAACTGACACACTCAACATATTCACGCATACACACATTAACCCACAAACATGTACCTATGCATGCATGCATGTATGTGTGCACCCAAGGGCTTTTATTTTTGCTGGTTGATTCTAGGGCCTCTCATGCTAGGCAATTACTCTACCCATGGTATTTTTTTACATTTTTATTTTATGTGTATAGGAGTTTTATTTGCATGTCTATCTGTGTATCATTTGTGTGTACTAATCACAGAGGCCAGAAGAAGGTATCAAATTCTCTGTAATTGGAATTACAGATGGTTTTGAGCTGCCATGTTGCTGCTGACGATCAAAGTCAAGTCCTCTGGAAGAACTCTTAAACAATGAACCATCTCTCTAGCTCCCCAATGGAGAAATAACTAAGTTTCAGATAAATATCATTAGTTTTCTACTATTTGTTGATACTAGAGTTTTATAAAAGCATAAAAACCTTATTGGTGTGTGTGTGTGTGTGTGTGTGTGTGTGGTATATGATATGAAAGCATAAGAGAACATAAAGTGAGGGAACTAGAAAAAGTAGAGAAGTGCATACCAAAGGGGATAGTGGTGAATATTGTCAAAGTACATGATATATTTTTGTTGATGAAGCTTAACAATAAATACTGTGAATATGCACCAAAATAATATTCTCAAAGTTAGACAAGTCAGGTGCCAAAATAATACTAGCTTATGCCAGACATTTGTGTTGGCTTACAGGAATTACTAGAATCCAATTTTCTGATGCATGGGTGACAAAAACTCAAAGCTTTTTAGGTTAACACTGAGTTAGCAGCTAAGCCACAGCCTTCCTGGAGTTATAGCTATTGGTGTTACAAATGAGTAATGCTTATTTTTCTGAATGCTTACTCTATCAGTAGTGATTGTGTAGTTCATTTAAAAATGTAATGTATAATTAGGAAATATAGGGTGTTAATGGATAATCGTCGATAATAGTCAAGCTTGTAGTCATGTTAGATTTTCTAGATATTTAGAAATACATTTCATTTAGATAGGCATTCCTCATATCTTTCAAAGACTACAGAATATGGCATTTAAGATGTTTTAATAACTTAGGGTTTTTCATGACAATGAGCCATGTATGCTCCTGGCAGCACCAAGCTACTTCCTGAAGAAGATGGGCGTCAAAGAGGCTTCTTATGAAGTTGGTTAGCCATTTGGACAAGAAACTGCTCTTGCCTGGACTGTTGCATGAACTGGACATGAAGAACCCTCAGAAAGAGGACTGCTGAACTTGCCTAAAGGTAAGATGATCCTTCGGGGTTCCTGCTTCATGGAAAAGTCTGCTGTATATTATGGGCCTGTAGGCTGAAGATGGATGCCCCAATGGTACAGAAGAACTTTGGGTGACTGTACAGGCAGTGAGATGTCTCTGTCAATTCTAGAGTTTTGGAAGTTGCTTACTTCTCATTTAGTTAGGTAATATTATATCCTTCTGGAGTCTTTGATGGAATTGAAGAATAGATAGATACTTATAGTTTTCCTTTGTTATGATAAAAGATAAAATAGATATAAATATTATAACTGTAATTCTTGCTTGATAAAGAATAGATAGTTATAGTTTTCCTTTGCTATGAAAAAAGATAAAATAGATATAAATATTGTAACTGTAATTCTTGCTTGATAACTGTTTTGTTATATGTAATTTTACTATGTTAAAGCCTTCCTTTTGTTTAAACAGAAAAGGAAAAATGGTGTAGGAGGTCCTTCTGTATTTGTTTTGCTTTCATTGGTTATTAAAGAAACTGTCTTGGCTTAGTTGATAGGTAGGCAGGGAAAACAGAGTAGAATTCTAGGAAGAAGTGCAGAATGGCAGATGTCATGATTCTCCTGCCTGAGACGGACGCTGGTTAGACTCATGCAGGTAAGCCACAGTCAAGTGGCAATACGCATTAATGAAAATGGGTCAAATCAAGATGTGAGAGTTGGCCAAGAAGAGGCTAGATATAGTGGGCCAGGCAGTAATTTAATTAATATAATTTCTGTGTGATTATTTTGGGTGTAAGCTAGCTGGCTGGGATGGAACAGAAGCCACCCTCCCCACCCCTCCGTCAACATATCATGACGTTTACATGGTATTTGCCTTCAAAACTTTAGTAGGTGGATGCTAGTATCATCCTCTTATAGATGAACAAAATATTTTAAAGTTTTATAGGACAAAAAGTTAAGGTTTGGTGGAGCCCAGACCTATTACCCTGGTTTGTGTGACTCCGAGGCTTGGCCTCTTTATAGCTAATGCTAAGAGCTATAAAGTCATAAGACTTCGGAGAATTTTCAGTGAACCATGCTTATGTCAGCCATGTTTGTGTCTTTCAATGTATAACCTTCAGTTTGAAAACTAAAAGGATTTTACAAAGGTTACTGGATAACCTGAGAAGTTGGTACTAATCCAAGATAACTTCATGCTTTCTGGAACTTTCTCCCCTTTTGAATGTTTAAGAACTAAGTAAGGTCAGGTAGTGGTGGTCCATTCCTTTAATCCCAACCCTCAGGAGGTAGAGACAGGTGGAGCTTTGTGAGTTTAAGGTCTACAGAGCAAGTTCTTGGACAGGCTCCAAAAGCTACAGAGAAACCCTGTCTTAAACAACCAAAAAAAAGAAAAAGAAAAAGCCAGGCAGTAGCTATGCATGACTTTAATCCCAGCACTAGGGAGGCAGAGAATAGGTAGATCTCTGTGAGGTCAAGGCCAGCCTGGTCTACAGACAGAATTCCAGGACAGTTAGGGCTTTTACACAGAGATACCTGAAAAAGAGAAGAACTAAGTAGCTGTCAGCTGCAATGGCTACAATACTAGAGCAGTGGATATAAAATATCAGTAGCTACTGAGACTATCATAGATAGTGAAAAAGAACAACTAATAAAAGGACAGCAAGTTGGCTCAGCCTGACAAGCTTGAGTTCCATCCCTAAACCCACATGGTGGAAGAACAAAAGTGATTCCTGCAACTTGTCCTTAGATTTCCACATGCTTACTCTGGTAGGTACACACACATACACACTAAATATATAAATGAATGTTTTACAGTCAAAAAATAAACCAATGGGGTTTCCTCATAGGAAAAAATGAAGTGTCTTATTTAGCATCTTAGTAAAATTTTATTGACACTGGGGGTCAAATCCAGCTTTATGCATGCTAGGCAAGTATTTTAACATAGCTTTACAAATTTTTGATGTACAATTTTGTAGAAACTCAAATAATAAAAACTGTTGTAGTGAAGCTACCTGTTTGTTTCCTGGCTGCCAAGACTCCCAAAATAACCATACAGAAACTGTATTAACTAAACCACTGCTTGGCTGATTACTTAAGCATATTGTTAGCTAGCTCTTGCATCTAGAATTAACCCATCTCCATTATTTTCTATTTTACCATGAGGCTCGTGGCCTGCAGGCGAGGTTTCAACATGTCTGTCTCTGGTAGTGATTCCATGGCTTCTCTCTTGACTCTGCCTCCTTTCTCCCAGCATTCAGTTTAGTTTTCCCTGCCTATCTAAGTTCTGTGCTATCAACAGGCCAAGACAGTTTCTTTATTCACCAAGGGTATTCACAGCATACAGAGGGGAATCCCACATAAAAAATCTAATGTCATGACTTCTTTTTTATGACCCCATTGCACAGGTGGGTGTATCTTGCCAGCAAAGTACTATGGTAGCTTGCAGGGTTCCTTTTTCGAGGACAAGAATGATTACTTTTCTCCTTCCTTAGTCGACATGGTACCACCTAGCATTATGAATGCTGGTAATTAGGGGTGAAGCTTGTAGTTAAACACTAGCTCAATTTCTTCATGTTCAATGATATATGTATATTGTGTCTTATTAAGTCAGATTCTCCATTGAGAGGGCAGGTGTTATTCTAATGGGCCCACCTTTATAGGTGACTTGTTCCTTTTCCTTTGCAGCTTTTGATATCGCATCTTTGTTCTGTACATTTGGTGTTTTGTTATGTGTCCTATCTATTTGGTGTTCTATATGTGTCCTGTACCTGATGGGCATTTTTACTTCAGATTTGGGAAATTTTCTTCAGTGATTTTTGGTTAAAAGATGTGTTCTGTGCCTCTGAACTGGGTTTCTTCTCCTTCCTTTGTTTTATATATATGTGTGTGTGTATGAATATATATATATATGTTTTTTTCTATAGTGTCTAAGATTTTCTGGATGTTTTATGCTCTGGCGTTTAAAGATTTAACATTTTTTTGAACTGAGGTATCCATTTCTTCAATCTTTTCTTCAAGACCTGAAATTCTCTTGCATTTCCTTCACTTTGTTGGTAAGGTTTTATTCTATGCTTTTTGTTTGACTTCTTGAATTTTTCATTTTGAGTTTTATTTCATTTTGGTTCTTCTTCAGTGATTCTATTTCTTCATTAAATTCTATTTTCATATCTGGAATATCATTCAACTGTTTGTTTTCACTGTCTTTTTTGATACAGACAGGGACTCTTTCTTATGTAGCCCTGACTGTCATGGAATTTGCTTTATAGGTTGACTTTCAACTCACAGAGATCCACCTGCCCCTGCCCCCAATCACCAAAAGCTGGGATTAAAGTCATGTGCCACCATGCCAGCTGTGTTCATGGTCTCCACTGAAACATTTATTCATATCCTCTCTAACGTCTTTGAGCATATTCATAATTGCTGTTTTGAAGCCTGACTTCATTCACTGTAATGATATAATGATGCAGAATCACTCTTTTTCATGGATCCCACAGCCATCATACTTAGCATGGATCCACTAGGCTGCCAATGACCCCTTCTCCTCCCCAATTCTGGTCACCCTTGTGTACTTCTGATCTGTCCATCATTACTTACTTCAGCTACTTTCCCTCACCCATCTCCATTCCCTTAGGAGTTTCAACCCTCCGTTTGATCCAGTTTATCCGTAATTCTGCCCCTGCTGCTTTCCAGGCACAGAATCCTACTTAAGAGTTCTCTGAGTTCCTTGCTCATGCTCTCTTTCCTGGTGCTCCTGATTTGGACCTTGAGATTTCAGTCCGGTGCTCCAATGTGGGTCTCTGTCTCCTTTCATCGCCTGATGAAGGTTAATATTCAGGAGGATGCCTTTATGTTTTTCTTTGGGTTCTCCTTCTTATTTAGCTTCTCTAAGAACCCGAATTATAGGCTCAATGTCCTTTATTTATGGCTAGAAACCAAATATGAGTGAGTATTGGTTTTGTGGGAGCCTAGGCAGTTTGGATGCTCACCTTACTAGACCTGGATGGAGGTGGATGGTCCTTGGACTTCCCACAGGGCAGGGAACCCTGATTGCTCTTTGGGCTGACGAGGGAGGGGGACTTGATTGGGGGAGCGGGAGGGAAAGGGGAGGCGGCGGTGGGGAAGAGACAGAAATCTTTAATTAATTAATTAATTAATCAATTAAAAAAAGAGTTCTCTGGAGTCAGCCACATTTTCCAGCGAGCTAGACCTATCACCCATACCATCTCCTGCACTAGAGTCTGAACCAAGAGTTACATCCAGAAAGTTAGATCTGGAACCATTTGAAATCTGAACATAAAATTTGGGAGTCCTCCCAAGACTGAAACTAAACACCATTCTGCTGTTTCTCAATCTGTCACACCAGGATAACAGCCACCAAAGAATGCAAGATTCAAGCTATAAATGCAAAACCATATATTCATAGTGAGAAATACCACAACCACAAATACCTAATTCCCAGAGTAAAAACACAAGCATGAACAATCAATATAATATGTACACTCCAGAAAACAACCACTTTACTGTATTATTTCCAAATAAAATCAATTTAGCTTAAGCATAAGAGGGTAACTTAAAAATGTACATGGGTGTTTTGCCTATATGACTGTCTGTGTTCCACTTGTGTGCCTGATCTACAGAACAGTGTACCTCTTCCTATGAAACTGTAGTGACAAATGATTTTGAGCCGGAATGTGGGTTCTGGTAATTGAACCAGGTACCTATGGAAGAGCAACTAATACTCTTTTAACTACTGAGTCATCTCTCAAGACTCTAGCATTTTCTTTTTAAAGTAAAGGTATTTGAGTGGCTTGACATAATAATGAAACAACACATTTATTCCACATCTTTAACCAGGAAAACAGTGTGCTTTGGAAGAAAAACCCAACTGTAGAGAATTCTTTTTGCTCTCATAAAAGTTTGAAGCATTGTTTAGAAAGCCCTTGACTACATAAACACTTGAAACTTTAACAATAGAGAAAGAAATTGGTTTTGGAAAAAAAACAGTGTAGGTTCAGTAAGAGCTCATAAATGTCTGTTAAAAATAAAGTATATGCTATAGCTATAATCATAGGTGGTTAAAACAAGAATATAACTTAAAAAACATTCTACATGTGGGCCAATGAAAGGACTCATTATGTAAGTGTACTTGCCACCAAATCTGAAGAACTATATTTGAATCCCAGGACTCACAGAGTAGAAGGAGCAAACTAACTTCTGAAAGTTGTCTTTGTATTTGTACACACACACACACAATTTTTAAAAATGTCTCTACATTTATGGGGTGTCATGTGATATTTTGATACATGCGTACATTGTGTAATCATCAGGATAAGTGTATCTGCCTCCTTAAACTTTTATCATTTGTGCATGATAAAAGCAATTCAAATATTAAAATTTTATGAAACACCACTTTATTGGTATCTATGATCATCCTACTATGCAAAGTACAGCAGTCATTACTCTGTGTATTCTGTATGTCCATTTTATGCAGCCTACCATAAAGCAGTCCAGGCAAGAGGAGTTTCTTACCCAAATGGCTAGAAAACTCCATAAGTAGCCTCTTTGATGCCCATCATCCTCTTGAAGTAGTTTGGTGTTGCCAGGAGCAGATGTGTCTCATTGTCATGAAAAGTCTTAAGCTCTTAAAACACTTTAAATGCCATATTCTGCAGGTCTTTGTAAGATCTGAAGGATACCTATCTAACTGAAATATATATCTCTATATATCTAGAAAATCTAATTAACATGACTACAAGCTTGACAATTACAGATGATTATCTATTAACCTATATTTCTTAATTATACATTACATTTTCAAGTGAGCTACATAAATTAATCAAGAGCAGAAATATTCCCCGAGTGTATACAGTGTTTTTTGAACTCTGCTAGCTGAAGTTCAATAAAAGGCACTGCCTCATTTGCCAGGCTAATATAGTTTCAGAGGTTCTATAAGTAGATATTCACTTAAAGGAAGGGCTTATGTGGTTCTACAAGATAAATACTGGGTTTCACTGGGGCATGAATGGTGCAAGTGCAAGTCTAAGGTCTGGACCGATCCTGTCTTTTTCCCCCACATAGCTGATGTTAATGTCTATGTGGTGCTGCTTAGAATTAGTGATGGTTTGGCATAGACCTACATTCTTGATTGCTTTAACCTCTCTCTCTCTTTCTCTTTAGCTCAAAGTTGTTCTTGACTATCACCTTTTTCATTTATTTTAAAAGTAGGCATTATGATTTCCTACCTGACTTCCTTAGTTTATATGAAGATAATTGTGTGTAATAATAGCTATCCATACTGATAATGTTTCAGAGAAGAATCAATGAGTAAATAGAATATTTTGCTTCTCTACTATTCTGCCCATTTTGTCCCACAAAAACCTTGAAAACATAGGCAATATATCATGTTAATTAATTGTTTTTTAAATTATAAGAGGCTACAAAAACTTTCTATTGCCATTTTGAAGTTATCAATATGGTTTTTATTGTATTCATTTTTCTAAAATACAGTTTGAATACTTTTTTAATTATGTATATTAAATATTTATTTAATTTTTTTTGAAAAAAAAATTTCTGCCTCCTCCTTGCCTCCCATTTCCCTCCCCGCCTCCCTTTTCCCTCCCCCTCCTCCCACTCTTCTTCCCCTCCCTCAACTCCTCTCCCCCTCCCTCTCCAGTCTGAAGAGCAGTCAGGGTTCCCTGCCCTGTGGAAAGTCCAAAGTCCTCCCCCCTCCATCCTGGTCTAGAAAGGTGAACATCCAAACTGGCTAGGCTCCCACAAAGTCAGAACATGAAGTAGGATCAAAACCCAGTGCCATTGTCCTCGGCTTCTCGGCAGCCCTCATTGTCCGCCATATTCAGAG
>NW_026068081.1:687266-718432 GCF_014885135.2 Alexandromys fortis | reverse complement strand
TTTTTTTCTAGAGCTTTCAGATGGGCTGTTAAGTCTCCAATGTGTGCCTTCTCTGTTTTCTTTAAGTGGGCACTTAGTGCTATGAACTTTCCTCTCAGGACTGCTTTCATAGTGTCCCATAAGTTTGAGTAGGTTGTTTCTTTATTTTCATTGAATTCAAGGAAGACTTTAATTTCTTTCTTTATTTCTTCCTTGATCCAGGTGTGGTTCAGTAGTTGACTGTTCAGTTTCCATGAGTTTGTAGGCTTTCTGGGGGTAGCATTGTTGTTGAATTCTAACTTTAATCCATGATGATCTGATAAGATACAGGAGGTTACGGATATTTTTTGATGGGGTTCCATTGCTAACTAGTGTTTTCAGTTTAGGTATTAGATTTTATTGTTTGAGATTTTATTTTTCTTTGAGCTGGACTTGAATTGCTTAACATTTCAATTAATTAATTTAGATCTAACATTAAGAAGAAAGGATGATATTCCAACAAGTTTCACAAGTTGACCCATGTATTCTAGATATTGAAGATCATTAAGATTGTATAGTCATCATTTCTAATTGGGTTGTTCCCCCTCTGACTGGTATATGTTTCTTTTTTGTTTTCATTTTTAGTTCATTTGTTTTTCTTTTTTCTATGTATTTTTTTAAATTTTTATTTATTTATTAAAGATTTCTGATTCTTCCCTGCCACTGCCTCCCATTTCCTTCCCCCTCCCCCAACCAAGTCCCCCTCCCTTGTTAGCCCAAAGAGCAATCAAGTTTCTTTGCCCTGTGGGAAGTCCATGGACCACCCACCTCCATTTGTTTTTCAAGACAGAGATTGTCTGTGTAGCTTTGGTGCCTGTCCTGGAATTAACTCTTGTAGACTAGGCTAGCCTCAAACTCACAGAGATCTGCCTGCCTCTGCCACTTGAATGCTGGGATTAAAGATGTGCACCACCACTGCCCAGTGTGTGTATTTCTTTTAAAATTATTTAAAAAAATAACTACTAGATAAATACATTGGTAGTGCTGTAGAGTAAGGTGAGGAGAATACTTTTTGGAGAGCAAAAGGTATTGTCTGAATTCCTCTGCCTAATGAGAATTTTCTGCTTCGTTAATAGTTACCTAACTTGGCTACATGTCAGAATCACCTGAAAATATTGTTAAAATATATTTTTCCATATTCTGTCCAAGATACAGTGGATCAGAATCTTACAGGAGTGTTGTTAAGAACTTGTGACCAGGTGAAGAATTGGCAGTGAGTTCAAGTGGAGGCTTCATCTCAGATCTCAGGAGAAAAATACTTCCAAATTCTATCCATTGGCCTATATCCACTTGGTAGTCATTATGCTCTTGTCAAAATGTTTGCTCCACAGTGAACCATAAATATTATCATAAATAATTTAGGAAGAAGTTCATATGCACCGATGGTCATGGCTTTTTCTTTGAGGAAAGTCATTTTGATAGTTCTAGGCCAGGTTCTAAATTGGTAGAACCATGGATCTATGGCTTCCAAGTTAGCCCAGACCCCATAGGAAGATAAACTAGGTTTATTTTAAGTTAAGAAACATTTATTGAGTGAACATAGCAGGTGTTGTAATTTTTAAAGCATCAGATGACCTGGTCCCCGCCCCCCACCAGAACTTTCCTTTTTCTCTCACTTGCTCCTTGTAATCTTACTTTAAAACCTGATGGAATTGAAGCCCCTTAATACTTGGTAAATTGTTTGTCAAATATCATGTATATGGTAGACGGATAGTATATATATCATAACACATTTCCTTGAAAAGAGTATTTTTTCTTATGCATGGTGGTGTGCTACATAAAGTTCCGAGAACTTGTGACACATAAGAGGTCAGGACTGCTTACTAGAGTCAATGCAGTGGAAAGAAGGGCAATGCTCTTTCTCCTCGAGTAAAGGCAAAATCAAATTAGCATGCAACCTTCAGTTATTTGAGGAAGGACTGAGTGAGAGCACAGGAATGAGGTTTAGAAAATGTTCACTATGTAGGGAGGACAAAATTATGAGGCAACAGCTGATCATCACCCTGCCTTGTTCTCTTCTCGCGGCAAATGGGCCCATGAATTGACTAAGGGGACTAAGAAAAATATTGCTTAGTACAAGCAGTAATAAAGCAACAGCAGTATGTTTCATGATCTCGCAAGAAGGTGAGAAAGAATAAACTATGCAAGGTATAATAGGAATTTGAAGGAGTTGTTTTCACTGAGAAAGTCAAAGTTCTCCTAAGACCTAGACAAGGAGGACAAGCTAGAAAGAAGCATCAAGAGGGCAAAGAGGAAATGGAGGGCTTGTTGGATTCCTGTGCTGTGTAAGAGGTTAGGTGGGAGCCAGCACAGAGCGCATTACAAGAGATCTATGCCTGTTCAATGAAGTTTGATGTCTTAAAAGAAAGAAGCGGAAGTCGGAGATAATGTCTATAATTACATTTTGTAGTGAGTTTGGGGTGGAGTTTATAGAGATTGGGTTTGTTTCTAAGATCATTAGAACATTAATAAGTGAATTGGAGCATGAAAATGACCCTAACTTCAGTAGCGGTAAGTAGTTTATAGGGTAAAATATATTAGAAGGAAAGATCTTCAAAACAGAAAAAAATTAAAACTATGCTGTCCCAAATGCTTGGAGAAGAGAGGGAAACATGAAATATGCTGTTCTGAGCTTAGTGTTCTGGATGGAAAATTCTTTGCCTCAGCTTATAAACTGCCGTCTTCTGAGCTGGTGTAACTTTTACTCACTCACCTTTAATTTTCCTGATGCCATACACATGTCAGTACATTAAGAACAGAGAGAGGACTGATATCCTGCCTCACGAAATACGGTGTCTTATAATCATAGGATTTGTCCTCCCATGTTTTTCACACTTACATGTTCTGAGGTTGACATTTCCTACAGTGGCTCAATGAGTGAGAAGGAACTAAAAGAGAAATTAAAAGCTTGTTGCCGGATGGTGGTGGCGCACACCTTTAATCACAGCATTCAGAAGTCAGAGGTAGATGATCTCTGTGAGTTCGAGGTCTGCCTGGTCTACAGAATGAGTACCAGGACATGCTCCAAAAGTATTTTGAAACCCTTTCTCAAAAAATCAAAAAGGAAAATACCTCACAAGATTTAAAAGTTTATTAGTAAAGTTCTCTGCATTCCTTATCTCCCTAGGGCGAAGAACTGGCCTCATCACAGTTGTATTTCTGCTCCATCAAACTGTGAGAAGTAGGGTTGGAATTTGTGGGCAGCTACAGCTTATTAACAATTTTTGTTAAAAGACCACAGAGATTTGTAGACTTAGAAATTGATATGTGTACCACTTAAAGGAGTGAAAATTGTTTACTTAATGTATCTTGCAATTTTTTATTTTGAGAAAACTATTTTATCTACTCCAATCATCCTTTATGATGTTTTTGATATTATGGTGCTATTATAAGATATATTTTTTAAAATATGAGCTGCTGATAATTTGGAGTTTAATCTCTATTTTAAATACAAGTGAAAGTCTATTTTTTATAAACCATAGAAATTTCAAATCCTTTGAATTGATACTTATGTGTCATAGCTGTGTTCTATTTATTATTCTTTGGCAAATAAAGATTTTAACATTTGATAAAACATAGTTATGGACATATATCTTAATGAGAAAAAGTTCATTTTATTCTTTTTGAGCTTTTCCAAAATAGCCATTTTTTTTACCTGCATATCTTTTAATAAAAGAAATAATATCTTTGGGGCAAAAAGTGGTTTATTAAGTTGTTGTATACTTTGGCCAGTTGATACAACAAAACTGTCTCATCTCAAAAAAGAATATAGGTTCAGCTTTCTAGCTTCCTGCCTGTTGTAGAATAGAATATTTCTAAAATTTTGAGGTGCTTCCTACTCACCTGAAAAGCAGTTCAAGGAGAAAGCTTTAGTCATTGACCACAAATATAAACACCTTGCTTGTGGGAAGGCAAAACAATATAGCCATATTTGAAGGTGGTTTGGTAATTTCTCATTTATCTAAATATGGTCCTACCATAAAACCCTGCAGTTATATTCCCAGATATTTCTTCAACTGATTTTTTTTAAAACCCAGGGCCTTGTAAAACACTTAAAATGTTTATATAGACTTTATTAATAATAATTGCTAAAATTAGGAATTACCACCATGTCCTTTAATAAGTAAATGGACAGGCACACTGGAATACCTGGGATGCATGTACAGAAAAGAAGGTTATTTAAATAAATGGAAAAAATTAACTTTCTTAATCCGTAGAAAGATGTAGATGAAATCAAACACATTTTGATGAATGGAAGAAGGTGGTTTGGGATCAGGGTAGTGTGATTATTTAGGATACCTGAGGCTTCGGACCTGATCCTAAGTTCTGGAAACAAATTTGATATGAAGAATAAAGCCTGAAAATACCATACTCTATTAATTTCCTTTAGAGGAATCATGTGATACTGTAAATGGAAAACCTATATATAATGATTACCAAGTGTTTTGGGGAAAGTGTGAAATAGGTTAGCAGAGGGAATTTTTAGGACAAGTTTCATGAATCTTTTCTGTATAACAGGAATGGCAAATACATGATGCCATCCATTTTTCAAAACTCAAAATTTTATAGAACAGAGTAAATATTACTCTATTAAAAATTTTAAAAATCATGCAGGAGTTCATAGAATTTTAGAATGCAAAATATAAACAAGACTAATTATATTTGAGTGCATGAATTCAATTTACTGAACCTGGGGGTAGTTGGCAATGATATTGTTGTAGTTTGAATGTATTTGGTTTTCATAAGCTCAAATGGAACGACACCATTAGGAGGTGTGACTTTGTTGGAGTGGGTATGGTCTTGTTATAGGAAGTGTGTCACGGTGGGGATAAGCTTTGAGGTCTCTTTTGCTCATTTCCCTAAGCGTGACTGTCATTTGACTTCCTATTGCCTGCAAGATGTTGCTCTCTGAGCCCCAGTACCATGTCTGCCTGCATGCCATCATGCTCCCCATCCTGATGATAATGAACTGAACCTATGAAACTATAAGTGAGTCACCCCAAATGTTTTCTTTATATGAGTTGCTGTGGTCATGCTGTCTCTTCACAGCAATAAAAACCCAAAGAGAAGTTGACACCAGGGACTAGGTCTACAAAGCAAGTTCCAGGACAGTCAGAGTTAAACAGCAAAATCCTGTCTTGAAAATAAAAAAAAAAAAAGAATAGAAATGGGTTATGGAAATTGCTTCCATGCCTAAAGAATGCCACTGGGAACCCGGCAATGGTGGCTCATGCCTTTAATCCCAGCATTCGGGAGGCAGAGGTAGGCAAATGTCTGTGAGTTCAAGGCCAGTCTGGTGTACAAGAGCTAGTTTTAGGACAGGTAGAGCTGTTACACAGAGAAAGTCTGTCTCGAAAATCTTAAAAAAAAAAAAAAAGAATTCCACTGGGCACTGGGGCCAGGCATGTATCAGGGGTGTCTCTGTGTGGAGGCCTAGAGAGGCCATTGTATAAAGCTGTGAATTTGAAGCCTAGATTGCATTAGAGAGTCCAAGATGTTAGAGATGCCAGAGCTGTGGAATACCTGCCAAGGAGAGCTGCTAACTGAAAGTGGAACCAGCCCAAAAGAAAGAAGTGTGTTGCAATCAGCAAAGCTGAACAGAGTTGGACAGATGAAGTGTTTGGCATTTGCCCAGCTGGCTTTCAGTCTTACTTTGGTCCACAATTTCTTCACTGTATTCCCTTCCCTATGTTTTGGAATGGTAATGCATATCCTATGTCATTATATGTTGGAAATATATCATCTGCTTTTCAATTTGATTTTATGGGGGATTATAGTTAAAAGATTTCAGGAATATCAGAAAAGACTTTGAACTTTGGACTTTGAAACATTGTTGAGATTGTGATAAACTATGGGGATTTTTGAGGTTGGACTAAATGCATTTTGTATTATGATAATGTTGCCTCTGAGTCAAGATGTAGCATTCTCAGCTCTAGCACCTCATTTGTGTGCATGCTGCCATTCTCCCCATCATGATGATTGTGGACCTCTGAAATTGTAAGTGAGCCCCCACAATTAAATGTCTTCATTCTTGTAAGAGTGGCTATGGTGATGGTGTATCCATAGCAATAAAAACCTTAACTAAGACAGATGCTAATATAAATAACTTTAGAAGTGGTTGAATATTATAAGAATACCATCAAACCAGGCAGTGGTGGTACACGACTTTGATCCCAGCACTTGGGAGACAAAAACAGGTGGATCTCTGTGAGTTTGAGGCCAATTTGGTAGAGGTAGTTTAGAAACTACCACCTATTCTGTACTCTGTATATTTAAAATGAATAGTGCCACTCTCTATAAGCTTATGTGGGCCAAATACATTCAAACAACTGGATGGCTAATGGTAGGGGATAGGCTTCTTGCTTTGAAGTGAAAAATGCATGTGAAGCTAGAGGAAAAGGGAGACAGGGAGGTTATCCATAGAGTAATGGATGTGACTTGGAGACACTGATATAAATTCATTACCTTAATATTTTAAAACAGCTAAAGATAGTCAAATGGATATGTATGTACTTGATTATATATAGAAACACCTTTGTTTTGTTAGCTGAAAAAGTATAAAATAAATAACACATCAGTATTAACAGGACTGGCACAAAAGTCTTTTTTTCTAATACTACCATACAATTAAAGCAATTTTGCATCTTTTGAAAAATAATTGAATGTAAGATTAAGACAGGAAATATCTTCTTGCTCTAGAAAGGTAGTTCTTCAAAACTAAGCAACAATATGATGATGATTGGTAAATAAGCACATCCAATGTTTCATCTGATGGAGTTTTAGTATATCTAACAACCCTCATCAGAGGAGCTTCCATTTGCAGTAGATGGGGATTAGTGCAGAGACCTACAACTAGTAAAAGTCAAGGTACAAAGAATAAGAGATGGAGTAATACTCAACCACATATTTGTTATCTGTCTGTCTGTCTGTCTATCTACCTACCTATCCCTTACACCTCCTCCTGAGGCTTCAGGGACCATTGAAGAAGAGAGGTCAGAAGGAGCATAAGAACCAGAGGTGGTAGATGACTCTAAGGAAACAGTGACCTTTTTAAGTGAAATCTTTTTTTTATTTTTTTTTTTTATTGAGCTCTACATTTTTCTCTGCTCCCCTCCCTGCCTCTCCACTCCCCTTTAACCCTCTCCCAAGGTCCCCATGCTCCCAATTTACTCAGGAGATCTTTTCTTTTTCTACTCCCCATATAGATTAGATCCATGTATGTCCCTCTTATGGTCCTCATTGCTGTCTATGTTCTCTGGGATTGTGACTTTTGGGCTGGTTTTCTTTGCTTTATATTTAAAAACTACTTATGAGTGAGTACATGTGATAACTATCTTTCAGTGTCTAGGTTACCTCACTCAAAATGATGTTTTCTAGCTCCATCCATTTGCCTGCAAAATTCAAGATGTCATTTTTTTCTGCTGTATAGTACTCCATTGTATAAACGTACCACATTTTTCTAATTTATTCTACAGTTGAGGGGCATTTAGGTTGTTCCCAGACTCTGGCTATGACAAACAATGCTGATATGCACTCAGTTGAGCACATACCCTTATGACATGGTTGAGCATCCTTTGGATATATACTCAAATTGATATTACTGGGTTTTGAGGAAGGTTGTTTCCTATTTTTTTTTTTTGGAGAAATCACTATAATAATATCCAAAGGGGCTGTACCAGCTTGCATTTCTACCAGCAATGTAGGAGTGTTCCCTTTACTTCACAATCTCTCCGGCATAAGTAGTCATCAGTGTTTTTAATCTTGGCCAGAAACAGTGACTTTTAAGTCACAACAGGGAAGCTGCACAACTCACAGTGGCTAGAAAAACAGGACAAGACCTGTGCAAGTTCAAACAAGACAAAATCCCAACATAGAGAAGAAAGGTGGGCATGATGTTCACCACCCCCATAGCTATTGGAAATTGATAGCTGCAGAAGAGGGAGAGCCAGTTTTCTCTAAGAGTGTTGCTCACTATAAGTCAACTAAACTTTAGCAGAAGGCTACACATCCAATAATATATGAGCAACACAAAATACACTCATTTGATGTAGAACATAAAAATAAAAGAATGAAAGCATCCTATGCATATTAGGTTCACTTTTTCCCAACATTTTATAAAGGAGGAATACCAAGAGGTGCAAGCTTCTTTAAGGATGCCAGTCTTACTCTTGCACAGGTGCCAGGAGCATAGGGTGGTGCTGACCTTGTTAGAAAGAACTTATTTCTTGTCCAGAGAGTAAATCAGATTCCATGAAAGTGAAGTATATCTTCTGTAGTGGTTGAACCAACAAATGGGCTAGCATTCAGGAAGAGTTGACCCAATATTTAAGAGGATGACGGGGACAAACTCAGTTTTGTGTGAAGAAACGAATATTCAAGATCATTTACACATGTCCCCTTGATTTGTGAGAAAAAGGCCAAATGGCATTTAGTAAATGCCAAGCTTAGTGTTTGAGATGGATAAGGTATATTGCTAAATGTAACATGTAACAGGAGGGGCTGCTGGTTGGGGTTTCTGTCCTGCCCAGTTCCCATAGTCAGGAAGCCCCAAAGAAATCAAACAGAGAATCTGCATTAGTGATAAACTGATTGGCCCATTAGCTCAGGCTTCGTATTAGCTCTTATAACTTATGTTAGCCCATTATTCTAGTCTATGTTAGCTACATGGCTCAGTACCTTTTTCAGTGGGGCAGGTTACATCCTGCTTCTTTGGTGTCTTGACAGGAATGGGGAAAGAGCTTCCTTCTTCCCAGAATACTCCTGTTCTAATTGCCCCACCTCTACTTCCTGTCTGGTTTTCCTGCCTATACTCCATGCCTGACTATCAGCCAATCAGCATTTATTTGAAATATAATTGACAGAATATAAAATTGTCCTGTACCAGTAACATTGGCAATAAATTACCAGAACTCTAAACGTCTCTAAAATTCAGAACTCAATACTATACGTAGTATAGTTTCCTGACAATTCCTAGATATTAAATTATTATTTTTTAAAAATCTCCAACCTTACTCTTTTTCTTTCATCTATTACCTATTTGTCTTATAAAAATCCCCTTTATTTTTGAAGTGTTTATCTTGGTAGTTCCTTGCCTTTTTTCCCAGTTCCATAAATTATTCTCCATTCTTGTTTGTTAATATTTCATAATATGCCTATTACATCAATAGAGTAGTGTGGAATAGTTCTCATTCATCCACTCTATGAATCAGAAAAAGAAGAAATAGTTAATATGAGCTGGGTACAACTATTTTTTCTCATGGAAATAATACGTATGATTTTTTTGTTTTATTCTTCTAAAAATTCCAAAGACTTTTTGGACTATGAAGTCTAAATACTATAGATTTAAAGTGGTAGTATTCTGAGAGAAAATTAGCTTGTTTTCTTTAAATGTGCAATTTCAAAGCAATATAACATGTGCTTCTTTATTCTTTGATTTATGATTTTATTTGGTCTCATTTTATCTTTTATGGAGGAACATATCTTATAATGAAAGTCAAGTCTAAAAGTAATTTATAATACATTAACTATGAAGGACTTTTGTCCATGGCATGAATTAGCTCTCTATTGCCAACATGATAGAAAATTAACTGAGTGGATTATACCAAGAAATTTACTCTCTGCTCCTAAAGTACTGTTGTTCAGTTATAAGACCCAGAACATGAGGGAAGGAACACCTTAGACAATTTATGTGGCAAATGCAGGGCTTGGCCTAGTACTTTGAGGAACGAGTCCTTTCAAAGGTCATGTATCACCACTGCATTCAGAACGATGATGTCAAAAGAATATCATTTTAAGTGATTCACATTCTTGTGATATCTGTTGAAAGATGCACAGGATGTAATGTATAAGAGGAGAAGACTTTATTAAAGAATAAAGTGGATCTCCTCAAGTGATGACAGTGGGAAATGATTAGTAGGACTGTTGTTCTGATCTATATGTTTAGACAGGCTTTATATTATTTTATAAAATCTCTGTCTGGGTGACTGAGAGAGTCTTTAGATGAACTGGTTAAGGGAGAGGCAACAGTATGCACTCATTCTTTACCTTGTCTAGTCTCCTGCTAGATGGTAATTTTTGTTCTTGTTACTTCAAAAAGTCCTGTATGGTGATTCCTTGTGATCCAGGAAAAGACAAGAATGAAACTCAATGAAAACTCGGCTCAGCCCGATTTTAGTATAACTGGCGCTGGATTAGGATTTCTAAGTCTGGTCCATATCATTTTACTTTAGCATCCTTAAGCACAGCACAATTTTGGAAAGAGCATTAACTCAGCTCTGTGAGTACAACAAAGCTTAAGACATGTTAACATTGAAGTTCTTAGCAAAGTACATGTGGCTTCATCCATGAGATGATTTCTTGTTGACTTAGAAACAATGCTCAGCTAAATAAACCATAAAAAATAATTTAAAAAAGGGGGCTGGAGAGATGGCTCAGCGGTTAAGAGCATTGACTGCTCTTCCCGAGGACCCGGGTTCAATTCCCAGCACCCACATGGCAGCTCACAACTGTTTGAAAATCCAGTCCCAGGAGATCTGACACCTTCACACTAATGCACATAAAATAAAGCTAAATAAACCATAAAAATTTAGAAACAATGCTCAAAAAAGGGTCTAGGGAGCTTGACTGATGTAAACTCTATGCTTGTGGGTGTCAGGATTGGCCTGGCTCTAAGATAACATAGAAGACATTTAGGGTGTTGTAAAGCACAAGTGATATCACTCATAAGAATGGGTTTTATGGCCTAAAGCAATGCTCAAGATTTAGGGGGAAAGGGTCTGGGATAAGTAAAAACAAATTCTAGGAGTCACGGGCAGAGCCTGCCTCCTCATCAGACAGCGAAGGATCATCAGGTTGTAAAACAACACCATTCTTAGTCTTCCAGGAAGAGCAGCTCTGTGCCTCATTCCACCAAAGTTTAAGTTTGTTTTAAGTTGTGTGTTTAAGTTTCCTGGCTTCTCCAGCACTATTTGTGTGCACAAAGCCTTTTGTCTTCTAGGTTCTTGTCTTACTCAGGTCAAGGATCTCATTCTTCAGTCAAAAAGTTGTATAACTTTTGGTGGAAGGATAGATCAGCAGTTAGGATCACTGGCTGCTCTTGCAGAAGACTAGTGCTTACTTAGTTCTCAGCATCTACATGGCAATTCACATGCATCTGTAACTCCAGTTATAAGGGATCGAATGCCCTCTTCTGGTCTCCTTAGGTACCAGGCACATACATGATGTGCAGACATTCAGACAACACAGCCATACTTAAAAAAGGAAACAATAAAATTTAGAAACATAAATACCAAACACTAACTGAGAACAAAAATAGGAAAGATGAAAATGAAAATAATGTTTTTCCTCCAGGAAATGGCCTTTTTAAATTGGCATCAACAAAACCCTATTACTTCCAATGTTTTTACTCTTATGTAATGTGTACCTGTAACTTTTGTATGATATTTCCAATATACGAAGGGGAAATTATAATACTTTTCTTTTAACTGACACTATTTTTCACTTAGAAAATGCCTGTGTTAGCAGGGACACAGAAAGCAGACTGGGAGGGAAGGCCCTTCAAGAATGATTTTCTTTCTTTTTTTGAGACAGGGTTTCTCTGTGTAACAGTCGTAGCTGTCCTGGAACTAGCTCCTGTAGACCAGGCTGGCCTCAAACTCACAGAGATCTGCGTGCCTCTGCCTCCCAAGTGCTGGGATTAAAGGCATGTGCCACCACCATCCGGTCTAAGAATGACTTTCAAGGAGCTAATTTGAAACTCTTAGAGAGGCGTACTGGTGTGCTGACATCCCTGGATGGGAGAAAGAGCTGATTTGGATTTCAGGTAGAATGTAGATTCTTTATTCAGTATTCAAATGTTCACTACTATAGTCCCCAAGCTCCTGGAGGCAGTGAGCTGACTGTAAGGTGTGTATTTTGGAGTCTCTAGGAAAAAAGAAAGAACTAACTTCTATATTATTTCCCCAAGGTGTGGATGCAGTAGGGTAATATGACTAGGTAAGGAATACATGGCTCAAAAGCTTTGGGGAACACTGGGAGAAAATGTGACACTTCCCTACCATTGCTTCAGTCTGTTAGGAACCAGAGTTTCAGGGAAGGGATTGTGTTCTCTGTACTTTCAGCAGGGGCTTGTTGTTAGCTTTTGGAAAGGTTGTGGTTATTTCTTCAAGCTGTGAGATCTGTCCTGTAGAGCAGGGGTTCTCAACCTTCCTAATCCTCATGTTGTGGTGACTCCCCAACCATAAAATTATTTTCATTGCTACTTCATAGCTGTAATTTTGCTCCTCTTATGAATCATAATGTAAATGTCTGATATGTGATTCTTGTGAAAGGGTCAATGATACCAAAGGGCTCAAGAACTTCAAGTTGAGAATCACTGTTCTAGAATTACCAGTGTCTTAAGGGGACAGCTACATAATCTGACACTAATCTGTTGCCTAATAGTAACATTAATGTTGCTTTGGTTGACTTGGTTAATAATGGAGATGGAGCCATGTCGTTCAAATTATAGCATGTAGTTGTTATTAAGAAAAGGTGCTCTAATTCTTTTGTCAAATAGTTCAATTCTCTGAGTCTGGAAAGATTTTTTATTACCTATTTTTTCACTCCTTTTATTTCTGTAAAAATAAAAATGCAGAGACATAAATGATCTTTCATGGACACATGCACACATGTGTGCATGCATGTGTGCGCACGTGCACACACACACACACTTTTTTTTATTAATTCTTTGGGAATTTCACACAATATACCCCAATCCTGCTCACCCCTGCAGTATTCCTCCCAAAAGAAACTCCCCAAATTAATTCAAAACAAACCAAACAAAATAACATTTCATCCCTCCATCTTTCCAGTGTCTCCAGTACCTCTTTATTTGTCCCAGTGGCATTGGGAGCTGTGGTGTGCCGCCTCTGCCCCACCCACAAGTGTTCACTGCAGTGAGTCATTGGTCTGCTTTCTAACCTCTAGCACACCATCATCACTGGACCCTCACCAAATCTTCTCTTGGATATCCTTCTGTTACCTTGAGTCATAGGGTTCCTGTGACTATCATTCTGAAACACCAGTCCCTTGATGCGGTACAGCAAGTCACAGATGGGGTAGATGTTAGAATGAGCCAGCTGAAGGCCTAGGGTGTGAGTCTGGGCCATAGTTGAGCTGGTTAGTCTGGGCCAGTGAGACTGCCACCCCTCAGGCCAGGGGAGGAGCCAGCTCTCCTAGGTTCCTGCCATAGGGCCAACTCTCTAAGGCCCTAAGGGACCATTTCTCCTGCTGCAATATCCAGCAAGGAGCAGTGCCTGCTATCCCAGGGACAGTGAATGTTGGGGGGCTCAGCATGGCCCTCAGATTTCAACATGCATGCTTCCTATGGCCCCTTGTGACAACACAGGCTATGGACATCAACATAGACTCCAGATGCCTCTGGACCATGGACCCAGACTTGGTCTTGGGGAGCACATACCATATTCCTTAAGTAGGAGATATACATAAATGATTGTTTTGTCGTTCATTTAGTTTTTTCTATCTCAAATACTAGACTTGACATTTAATAAATGCTGTTTAGCCTTTCTCTCTGTTGATATTTGTCAATTAAGGACCTTAGGTAAATAATCTAAAATATTTACTGCTCCTAACAAATGTAAACATACTTTATACGTGCTTATATAAAATATATCACACACTTCTCTTGGCATATAGATGTGTATCTCCACATAAATATAGATGCATATGTGTTCATGGATATAATATCCACTTGCATACATAGAAATAAAAATGAGTAGACATATACAGATAGATATAGTCAAGTTAAAATGTAGTTGAGGTTAGGGAAGAGAGAGAAAAGGAAGAGAGAAAAAGATGAAAGGAGGGTTGAAATTCATTTTATACCATTTACAAATGAAAGGACCAATTGATAAGCTTGCCTAGGTCAATGCCTTACCCTATTTTATACATTTTCATTTATTGCCATAACTATAAATTGAAGGCATTTTTATACCCATTTCTAGGTTAAGAAGTAATATGCATAGTAAATTAGTACTGGCTACCAGTTATGCAGAAATGATTGTTATAAGAATGCAACTAGGTCAAGTTCTCACTTATCTCATGGTGCCTTCTGTATGCTAACTCACTAATATGCCTAAATGTTACACCATGTCATCCCGTGTTTTAAGCTTCTAGATCAAAATAAGAGTGTCTAATTCTTCCTTTACTTTTATGGAGACTAATATAGTGCGTGCATCACAACAGGTACACAGTAAATGTTTCTTTAAATATGAAAATGAAACCCTAAGAAGTAGAGAGCTGTAAGACAACATTTTAACTTTGAACAAACGAATAGGTATGTATTTTAATATGATGCAAAGAGGTGAAAACACACCCTCATTAATTATAAAGTTTTATGTTGGTAACCACTTAGTTCCTATGGTTACATCTCTGTGAAATTATAAAATAGGCACTTCAAGGGTTTGGGAACAAGAACAAATTGGCTGTTAGAGAATTCATGAATGCTAATAACTCATTTACTTATAATGCTTATAATTAATTGGTTTAAAATCATCTACTGCAGTCTTAAAATGAATAGGATATTTAAAGGTCACCATTGCTCTCAGTTCTCATTTACATCTCTAATAGAACAAAAATACATTGCAGATATCAATTTAAAATAAGCCTTTAAATTATTCTCTAGCTAAACTTGGCCCCAAATAGTGAACAATCTATTCACTTGCTTTCTGTTAAATGTTGTGATCTATACTCTGTGATTAAGTTATTATCAAACCCTAATTTCTAATGTTTTGGATCACCAAGAAAATGCCTATCATTTATGAAATACAACAAAGTGGAATGAATCATGCACACACCATGATTATTCCTTGTTATATGTTTAACAATGAATCTTCACTTTTCTCCCTTCACTGGAAATGCCAACTGATATCATGTGCTAAATCATGTTTAACACTAAAGATATGAAATTCAATTATAAAGACCATTTGTCAATGGCAAATATGGCTTCAGACAATAAATCTCAAGAAAAACAATACAGTGCATCTATACATAATGGAAAAACAGAAGGAAATGGTCTTGCTTTCAGGGTTTCTTTATTATAAGATGACATAAGATTTCATCATGCTAAGAACTATGTGATTTAAGTTTAAAAAATTTAAAAGATTCAATGTATGACTTATTCATTTTTGGAATTTTCCATGTAATATTTTTGGACTCTTGATAGCTACAGGAAACTCTAGACAGTAAAACCTTTTTGTAAGTTTTCACTGGAAGTATGTTGCCAGGTGCATTCATGCTATCAAAATGAGGCATTTGTGATTTTATAATTGTAAATATTTAAATAATGTTGTTATTATTTCATTACAGAACTTTCCAATAATTATCAATATCCGTGCTGCTAAGTATAGATGGGACTCCACGACTGAGTAACTTTGGGAACTTGTATATATCCCTGCTTAGTTGTGGGCACTCTATTAAAAAACCCTCTGTGAGTACCTTACCCTCCCACCACATACACATTTACAATCATAAGGAATATAGAGATGCAACTTTAAGGTTACTTTAGGGTCCAGAGAGATAACTCAGCAAATGAAAGTGCTTGCTACCCAAGCCTATTGGCCTGAGCTCCAACACCTAAAATAGCCAAGTGTAGTGATCCACACCTTTAATCTCAGCGTTCCTATGGGCAGATGGGAGGTGGTGACAAGCTCTGAGTTAGGTGTCTTGGAGTACACAGTACAGAAGGAGCAACAAGAGATACTCTGCCTTAAAAAGTTGGAAGGCAAAAGCCAACTCCCAAAAGTTGTCCTCTGAACACACACACACACACACACACACACACACACACACACACACACAGAGAGAGAACATGACACATGTGTACTCATACACACAAATTGATAAATGAAATCAGTACTACTTTATAGATTAGGCTTAGTAAGATATTAATAACTGATAGTAAATATCACACTGCATATAATAATATAATATAGGTTATGTTAATACAATCATTTCCAAACTATCTCATTGCACTATACCTACCCTTGTGATGCTGCTAGATGAGCCTGTGTCTATACCATGAAGTGAAAGTAATGTAAATGTTACAGGTATTATGGCATAGCATTACACAACGGCAATAACGGTTACTTGAATATAGCATTATGCTATTGACAGTCTGACAACCAAGACAACCTTTAAGCGATTGACAGACAGGTACCTCACACTGTAGAAATCAAATGGACAAAGGGATAATTCACATCCCAGGTGTTATGGAGGAGAATAGCATGACATTTCATTATGCTGCTTAGAACTTGTTATAATTAAAAAAAAATGGTGAGTCACACCATACAAACAGGGATCACATGGGAGGTTTATTGGAAGAGGAGACAGAAGGAACAGAAAAGAGGACAGAGAAGGGGGCAGAGAGTGAGGCAGAGTAGGGAGAGAGAGAGAGAGAGAGAGAGAGAGAGAGAGAGAGAGAGAGAGAGAGAGAAGAGAGAGAGAGAGAGAGACACACGCACAGAAGGGGGGGGAGGTGAGCAAGGCCCGACTTTTAAAAGGAATGCAGCAAATGTGTGTGGGAGGTGTTCTTAGTGGCTGCAGCTGTATTCTGTCAGGACCCAAGGGCAGGCTGGTACAGATGCCTGAATATTAACAGGACTATATGCAATTTAAAACATAAAACTTAGGAATTATTCATTTCTGGAATTTTCCACTTGGATTGTAGTTTGGCAAGACAACAGAAACTGTGGAAATTAATGCTGCAAATAAAAAGAAAGTTCTATATAGTGCTTTGTAAAACTATATTTGTCTAGTGTTTCTCTGTACTCCTGTATGAATTCAGCAAAATAAATCTACACATTCAATCATGACCTTTATATGAAAACAAACAATCTTTATGTCAGAACACAAAAAACTATTTAAATGCAATGTGTATGCCAACAATATGTAAATAGCCTTAAAAGATGAGCATATGTTTTCCAAAACTGATTGTGATTACCCATCTCACATGTTCATCTTTCAAGACTATTTTGATCCTTCTGTCTTGGGTGGGCTGTGACTACTAGAAAATTTATGTAAATTGTGTGATAATATAAAATTTATTATAAAATCTTGACACTAATTTATAAGCAGTGACACATACGAAGTGGTATTTTGGGGTATCTGCTTAGAAGCCTGAGTAGAATGCAAGTGTATGACTGACTGCCCTAAAGTCTCCATGAAGAATCATGAGACAGCTCAAAAAAGTGCTATGTGGAGCAACCAGATGGAAAGTCCCCAAGGATATACGCGCTGAAAGGAATGCCTAGTTGCATTAATATTTCTCCTGGAATTCTGTCTCCAGTCAACATCCAAGTGCAATTCACATAGGAGACACTGAGTCAAATCCACTTAGGTGTTCCCTTCCTGACATTGAAGAACCGCAGACTCTTTTGTAAGTAGGGGAATGAGTAGTATAGTTCTATACTATTCGGTGTTTGCTGTAATGTGTTTTACCACACAGCGAGCTAGTGTACTGGGGTCTATTCTGTAATCTTTAATAATGCTACCACTATTTCCTGCGTCACAGGAAGCCAGCTACAACTTTTTGAAATTTTGCTCTTGAATGAAAGGAAAAATGAGAAGCAGAGAAACTACTTCCGAATTTACAAACTTTAGGATTTGTAGTAGACAAGTTGCATACTTACTTGTTCTAGGAACATAATTGCTAAGTCATTCGGAGCATAGGCATGATATAATTTCTTGTGTTGTTTAAAATTCGTATCAGATATTTTGGCATCTGTTAATTTACCATTAATTGCTTACAAAATTTGTATTCTAAATTTAGTAATGTAAAGTGTTGTGGATTATTGGGTAGAATCCTATTTGTAAAAATCACCCATAATATTTATGAGCAATCAGATTTCCTTACAATTCATATTCCAGGGTCCGGAGAAATATTTTGGTGAAGAGAGTTTGTTATTATTCCAGAGAATCAATCCAGTTTCATTTCCCAGAACCCAAGCTCACCTCCCAGCATACACATCAATCAGCTCATCATTACCAGTGGCTTCAGTTCCAGGGGCTCTGAAGCCTTCTTCTGGCATCTTTGTATGCTACATACATGAGATGTATTATACATATGTTGAGTCATACACACATCCACATAAAATATAATAAATGAATGTTTCTATGGGGCATTAAATAAGAATGTCTCTCATAGGCTCATATATTTGAATGTTTGATTTCCTAGTTGTCAGTCCTATATACCATTCTTGTGATATTTTGGCAAAGAATGTGACTGCTTTCTGTCCTTGTCCAAAAATTCTACCTGAGGCAAAAATGGAGAGTTTTGCACTAAAGTCTTTAGCAGAGGTTATTTCAAGGCAGCCTAGAATTGGCTATGCCATGTGCCAAGTTTCTCATTAATAGCACTAATCTCTGAAATCCCTTCCCCAGAACTTTGCATTTAAGGTAGCCCAAACCTTTCCTTATCAGACAAATCAGACTATTTTTCTTGAAGTTCAACTTTACTCATGTTCTCAGTACATGGGCAAAATAAAACTACAAACATGCCCAAAATATTGCACTAATGGCCCCTAACCCATTTTCCAATATAGTAAGTCCTCATCATCATGAAGCAAATAATATATCATTTGATAATTATAGTTTGAAAAATATACGTCTTGACTGTTTCAGGTAAACTTGTCAGTTAGTGAATGAAATTTATTGAATTCCTTTTATATCACCAAATACAGAATTAAACTTGAGGAACATATAACACAAAGAAGTTGAAGACACTTTCACCCTTATAAAAATAGCCTGTGAAGCTTTTTTTAAGATGAGAATTCTTGCATCACACTCCAAGAATTTTAATTGTTAGAGATCTTATTTAAAATCCATAAAATTCTGGGCATGGTGACACACACCTTGAGTCCCAGGCAGGTGGATCCTTGAATTTGGGCCCAGCCTGGTCTACACAGCAAAGTCCAGAATAGTCAGGATTACATATAGAAATCCTGTCTCCAAGAACAAAATCAGCAACAACAGCAAAATAATTCAGAAAGCTTCATTTGCAATAATTCTTCCAAGATAATTCTGGTGCAAATGATTCTTGGATCAAATCCTTTACATCTATACATAAGTACATTGATGCAAGTGATTTTCAACATAGTATATTGAAATCCTCTGGAAGTTGATTCATATCTTTCATTTAATATCTTGTTTATCACTTATTGAATTCACTCCCAGTACTAGCTTAGATAAAAATCTTGGCATGAGAATATCAATTTCCTGATTACAGTTTTCTTTGGCATTGAATACAATTTTATTGTGAAATGACATTTTCATAAAATGGATGGAACAGGAAATTATCATGGTAAACAAAATAAGCCATACTCCGAAAGGGAAATATCTTTTCCCTTCCATGTTGATCAATAGATTCTTCTAAAATTTGTATTTGTTGTTATTGAGTGTTCTGTCTATATCTATGTCAGTGCACCCTGCATATATGTCTGGTGTCAGAGGAGTTCAGAAGAGGGCACTGGATCTTCGGGAACTGGAGTTACAGTTATGAGATGCTATGTGTGTTTTAGAAACCAAACCAGGTCTGCTAGAAAAGAAACCAGTGCTCTTATCTGCTGAGTCATTTTTCCAGACCCACTGTTTTATCTTTAACCTAGATGATGGGTATATATGTATCTATGCATATGAGAGGGCATATGTCATGAAACTAGGACAAAGATCATAATGGTGGAAAAGATCTTACAGGGAAAGGAAAATAAAAGAGAGTAGTAGAATACATATGACATAAAAGCAGTAGAATGATGTAAGAGTCCCTTCTATAAGCTGTGAATACCATTGGTTAATAAAGAAGACGCTTTTGGCCTATTGCAGCTCAGAATAGGGCAAAGCAGAAATTCCAAGCAGATAGAGGAGGAAAGAGTAAGTAGGCAGAGTTAGGGAGACACCATGGTATCCGGAAATAACCCTACTGGTAGGTAGGCCACAACTATATGGCAATACACAGATTAATAGAAATGGGTTAATTTAAGATGTATGGGCTAGCTAGAAACATGCAGAAGCTAATAGATCAAGCAGTGTTTTAATTAATATAGTTTCTGTGTGATTATTTCAGGTCTGTGTAGCCGGGAATGAATGAGTAGCCTCCTGCCTACAGAAGAGGGGCATTTGGGGATGTGTGAAGAGATGAGGGGAGTAAGAGAGGGGCAATTGAGAAAAAAAAGTATGTGTTAAACATTATAAAGAAAACTATTCTTTTGTATACTAATTTAATATGACAAACTATACATGCTTAGTTACTTTAAATATGTTTGTTTTATGTGATCATATTTGTGCGTGCCTGGGTGCATGTATGTGTGTGTTTGTGTGTGTAAAGTATGTGTTATAGAATATATGTGAAGGTGAGAAGTCAACTTGAAGGAGTCTCTTCTTATGCAATTTCAGTTGATACTTAAGCTTAACTTTTAGGCTTACATGGGAAGACCTTCACCTGCTGAACCATCTCTCTGCCTGAGAACATAAGCTCAGTTCCTTTTCATGCAAAGTTACATGCATGTAACCTCTTTATCTGTTTTTCTTTCTCAAAAGTGTCTGCTGTATCAAAGTCCCCCACATAAGGGTTACTTAGAAAATGTCCACCCTCAGTCTTTGTTTCTAAAGATATTGATTAAGTACTGTGGTGGTTTGAAAGAAAATGGTCCCCCAAAGCAGTAACTCTATTAGGAGTTGTGGCCTTATTGGAGGAAGCATGTCTCTGTGGGGGTGGGCTTTGAGGTCTTTTTCTCAAGCTTCCCTCAGAGACATGCCGACTTCCTGTTGCCTGCAAGATGTAACACTCTTAGTTCCAGTACCATATCTGCCTGCATGCTACCATGCTCTCCTTCGTGATTGTAATTAATGGAACCTTTGAAATTGTAAGCAAGCCCCTTCAATTAAATGATTTTCTTATAAGAGTTGCCAGGGTCATGGTGTCTGTTCATGCAATATTAAATCTTAGGACAAGTACCTTTGCTGTAGAACTCAATTTTCAAATATAAACTGTCCCCTTGATTATTATGATCTATGTGGGTTATGGGCGATACTGAGAAATGTTTATTTCAACATTGTAGAAAGTACCTCTGTCACTCTTTCTACTGTTGTATTTCCAGGAACATCATACTCCAAATGCTTTACATATTCATTTCTCTCTTATTTTTTAAAAATCTGACTTCTAGAGGCTTGAGCTTTGCTGCCTTCTAACTCTTTAGTATCACCCCTACTCTTCCCACAACAAGTTATCTCTTCTGCACCCTAAGCATCTCGTGATTTTCTGGTTAAACAAATGAAGTTTCAAGTTAGGGTCTACTATAATCTTAGATCACAGGTCCTTCTTTTTAAAATACAGGACTTAAGGTCTTTCTCAATTTCTCATTAAAATCTGGTGAAGAGACCTAGGGATCTGCTTTGATTTAATATTTTTCCTAACTTATTCTCTTTACAGTGATCATGGACCAACACTGGAAAATCAATATTATAGAAGACAGGTATATGGTAGTGAGAAGGACTGAGATTCAAACCTCAGTTTAATCATTTATTTGCTATACTGTGGTTTCACTGAAAATAACACCTTGACTTTGTTCCTTCTTGTCATAGTGTACTGTGTTCTGTTCTTCTACATACATTGTCTTCTAACTTGTATAAAGAAACCCCCCAGAGCAGTTCTATATTAGTTACTTTTCTGTTGCTATAATAAAATACTGACACCAAGGCAACTTATAGAAGAAAGAGTTTATTTGGATTTAAATTGTTCCCGAGGAATAAGAGTCTGTCAGGTCAAAGAGACACAGTGGCAAGTGGCAGGCATGTATGCAGGAACAGGAATTTGAGAGTGCACATCTTCAAGCATGATCACAAAGCAGAGTAAACTCTCAACGTCTGTTCCAATAATAGGCTTCTTTCAACAGGGCCATACCTCCTTAACTTAATAATGCTGATCACTGGGAGCTAAACATTCAGATGTCTGAGACTATAGACACATGTCATTCAAACGATCATATTCCAGTCCTTGGTTCCCACAGGCCCTTGGCCATATCATAATGCAAGCTGCATTTAGTCAAACTAAATAAGCTTTTACAGTTATAACACTATTTATATGGCCAAAGTTTCTTCTGAAACTCAAACTAATTTCTTAACTGTAGTCTTACATAAAGCTAGAAAAATAAATTATATATTTCCAATAGAAAAATGACACACAATATACTTTATAATTCCAAAATGGGGGAGTAGGGACATAACAAAGGAAATTTGGACAAATTCAAGAGAAAATGGCAGGGCAACTTCTAAATCCTGTAGCTCTGTGTCCAGTGTCAAAGGTATTAAATGACTCTACTCTTCAGTTTTGGTGCCTGCTTCATAATGCTCTCTTTGGGCCTGCATTCACTCTCTGTCTACAGCTTTCCTTGGAAGATACCTTACCACATCACCAAGATGTATGTCCCATGGTCTCTAGCACAGCCTGGATTATACTTTCTGCAACATACTTCCAGTCACATATTTACAGCAACATCCCCCAAAGAGGTCACATGTTCTAACCTCCCCAAACAGTTCCACGAACTGGATAGGAAATATTCAATGTCCAAGACTATGAGGGACATTCTCATATTTGCAATATGGCTTTGATTTTTTGATGTAACTAATCTGAGGGACAATGACAGGCTATTTCATTTGGGCCTAACTTATTTCAAAATAGAATCATCACAACTATAATGAAAATAACTTGCTGTAAAGTATCCTTGCAAATCCACTTTCATCTGTTTTTCCTTTGTGTACCAGAATTATTGATTCCAGAAGTCATCATAGTTTTTAGTAGAGGCATGAGACCAAAGAAAACTTTACAAAAAGGCTTTAATTGATATGTGCTTTTTTTTCTCTTTTTTCTTTTTGGTTTTTCGAGGCAGGGTTTCTCTGTATCTTTGGAGCCTGTCCTGGAACTAGCTCCTGTAGACCAGGCTGGCCTCTAACTCACAGAGATCTGCCTGCCGTGTCTCCTGAGTGCTGGGATTAAAGGTGTGCACCACCACCGCCCAGCATGATGTGTGTCTTAAATGGCCAGCATTCACTGTCATGGATGAGTGAAAAAGAAGTGAAAAATATATGAAGACTAGCATGGTTGCATAAGGTAGGAGTTATTGAAATATGTTCTCCAGATCAGTGGCATCACCACTACCTAAAAATTTATTCACAATGCAGATTTTCAGGCCCTGCCTCATATTTAGCTACTAATCTTAGGGATAGATCACATGAATCAAATAATTCTAGTATACATTGAACTTTGAGAATGATTGTTGTGGGGGTAAGATAATGAGATCTAGGGCCTAAATATAATGGATTTAAATCATAGATGGCAATGATGCTCTTGCTTTTCAAATCCACTTCCCTATTATTACCTTCTTCACATAGATTTCCCCCAACTAGCCCTGGGTAATGTAGGTAGAAGGGTAATTGCACATGATAGTGTATAGTGAAGAAAATGAATCATAGAACTGATGAAATTTAGTAATTAAACTCTAGGATGATCTAGTGGGTAACACTAACTAAAAGAAAGATAATGATAAATAACTTGAAATGTTCCAATGTCATGAGTTATGAGTGTGTGTGTGTGTGTGTGTGTGTGTGTGTGTGTGTGTGTGTACTGTAAGGTCAAGCAAAAATTCAGTTATCATTCTAACAGTGTCCAGTGATATATTGCTTCTCTTTTAGAAATAAAGGTGTGAGTTTTTAAGAAAATAATAAAGTAACTTAGTCTAACAAATCTATTGTGAGGCAGAGATGGATTCACACCCATATCTGTTTAATTATGTAGGCCATTGTGTAGCATAAATAATAAAAACCCAGAGACAGATATTGGGGTTCAAGCTGAAGAACAGAAAAGCAAAAACAGTCAAGCCACTAGAGAAGTCTTACCTTTACCAAGGCTGGGCGACTGCAGACTGAGCCCTGAGCCTTTGTCTCCTCTGGTTTTACATTCCCCTTTAGTGCTGGGATTGAATGCATGTGCCTCCTCCCTAGTACTGGGATTAAAGATGTGAGCCACAAACACCTGTATCTGTTTCTACATTGATCTTTTATAGCCCAGGGCGACCTTGAACTCACAGAGATCCATCTGCCTCTGTCTCCCAAATTCTGGGATTAGAGGTATATGACACTATTGCCTGCCTCTAGTAGCTTAGTTTTACCCTCTGGTTTTCAGGCAAGCTTTATTTATTAAAATATAAATAAAATATCACTATACAATTATTATTTTATTCTGTATTTCCCATCATAAACAACCATTAGTAGGAAGAGATTTCAGCCTTTAGTAGAATATGCAAATCAAGAAGTGATTCTTTAATACAACAAAAAGAAAAGAAACTAAAGTAGTAACCTAAATCATCTGGATTGGTCTTCTCATGACTTGAGGAGCAGTATAAAGGTATGTGGGAAGAAGAAAGTTCTAAAAAAGAGTATCTTTAGAGAAGAGCTGAATGAAATGCTTAATCATATGAGGTATGATACAGACATTGGTTCAACTTGTAAAGGAGGATTGTTTGGATGTGGAAGCTGTATGCATGGTATACTGCAGGTTTAAGATTACAGAAATTATATAATCTGAATATTATACAAAGAGTTTTCCTTGTTACCCAGGAGAAGAGGTTAAATTGAAGATATACAAATTTAAATTGCAGCTGGGATAAGTATGTGATTTGAAGCATAGAGAGGAAAGGACACATGTGAGACACCTACATTTGACAGATCTTGACATTCTTGAGGATTAGTATTGAGGTGTGAATATGAAATTTCCTCTGGAAGGTCATGTATTGAAGACTTGGCACCCAAGCCCTAGTATTTCCAGCTGGGTATCCTGGAACGAGACTCTATCATGGAGACTCTGAGCTTATCAGTGGACTGTCCCAGTGATGTAATCTTAATTTTGATGGGATTTGGAGATGGTGGAAATATCAGAAGGCAGACCGTTCCTCTAGGAAGAGAACATAGGTAATTGAAGTATCCTGTAAAGGTGTCTCTTGCTGAGAGTGATTTCTCTCTTCCTCTCTGTCTCTGCTTCTTTTAGGTGAGTGTTAAGTCTCAAACCTGAGACAAATGGCTGATATGCTTATTTAGCAGTGAGCAGTTTCCTATAGCATGAGGTTTTTTTTCCTTATCATAGTCCTCAAAGCAATGTATACAGCAAACAGTGCATTAAAACTTCTGAAATTGTGAGGCAAGTACATCTTTACTCTTAAGTTGCTTTTTTATATGCTTTGTTAAAAGAATAAAGAGTCACTACTATAATTATTTTTACTTTTTATATTTTATACTTTTGGTTTTGTTAGAGACATGATTCTCTAACATGATCCATTCGGATCTCCAATTTCCTATGTAGCCCAGATTGGCCTTGAACTTGTGATTCTCTTTACTGTCCTGAATGAGAGTCTTAGAATTATGGGCTTGCAATACCTCACCTGGTACAATTATGTCTGAAGATATTGTTAATTCACAATATCATGTATGCTATTATAGCAGGTGATTTCATTAACTGTATGTGCTGTATCGCTGAACATTTTAAGGTAACCCTGAATCTTTGCTGAGCTAACAAATACACATGTATGCCACCACACCCTCCAGTTCAGCTCCCCTACTTGCAAGCCGGCATTATTTGTACAGGTTTTCTGCAGAAAACTTCCCTCCTCCCTTATCATAGTTCCTAAAATTTATTACGTCATTCATTTACAGTGATGAACTGCAATTCAGCAGCAGGCTGGAGACACTTAAGAAAGAGAAAATGATGTCTGTGGTGGCGGCTCCACAACGATCATTCACCAGCTAAGAAACTCGCTTCTGTGGACTAGCCACATAGAGTAAGTACATGGTACAATTTCACGCTTCAGTGCACTGACAAAATGACTACATGTCATGAACTCTCAGAATTACTTGAGAGTAATTGGAACTGAATTTCAAACGTGTGAATATTTAGTAAAGGGTGGCTATACATTAACCCTTGTGTCTCTTGCTTTAAATCTATTGGTTAAAGCCCCTTCTTACTAAGTAATCATAATTTTCAATTGAAACCACTCTGCTTGCAAGATCCAAATTGTTTATAAAAGATTGCCTGTCCTATTATCATGGAAGTCTTGCCTATTTTTCTCAGTTCTGCTGTATTATATCTATGCAAACCCTCCAGCAGTGATTTTACTGTCCAGTCCACATTTGGAAACGATTGGAAAACATTTTTAGTGGCCAGAACATTTATGTGAATGGCACCAAGTGGGTCTCTGGTGGGGATGTTGCCCCCATATCCTGCATTGTATATAACACTTCCAACAATAATGCATTATCTAGACCCAACGTTAGTGATGGCAAGATTGAATAATTTTGTTCTATGTAAGAGGAATTCACTGCTACTGGTTGGCTGTGCCAGCTACACTAAGACTTGTGAAACTGAGAGCTGGTTAATCATAAGTTCAGATGTGTGTAAATGTGTCTCCATAAGTTTATTTCTGGAAGAGATTGACATTTGAATTGGCGAGCTGAATGATGCACAGTTAGAGGGGAGTCACCGAATATGTCCAGGCCCTCAATAGAGGAGCCAGGTAGACTCGGTGGTTAAATGAACTAACTCTACCTCATAGCTCTAGGTGGGACACTAACCTTCTGCCCTCTCTGCTTCTCATGCTGTCTTTCCAATTGTGAAAGGAATGGCTCTACTTTATTGTCTTTGTGTCTCTTAATCCTTTGGACTATGCCATTTGTCATGCTCCGTTTAGGAAAGGGACACCATTGCCTCTATCTATAATTAGGAGTTAATTTCTTATAATAGCTCTCTTCAAACACAGGTGTGTGTGTTTTCAGTGTGCATACCTCATGTTGTTTTACACATATACCACAGCCCTTTTACTTTTCTTTATTTGTAATATTATCTAGCAATCTTTAAAAAAGTCAATACATATGGATCCCCCTTATTCTTTGAATATTAGCTTAGGTTTCCATTATGTGTGGGGCTTTTGCTTCACCGCAGTTCCGTGTGTCCGTGTGTCTTGTCTGCAGCTGGCCAGTGGACTATCCCATGGAGAAGACAGTGGGCAGTGGTGTTATGGGGGAAATAACTCTTTAGCGGAGGGTTGTGTGCAGATCATCAACAACTGATTTTTTCTCTCCTAAACCCCCTCAGCCCTACACCCAAAGCATTTTCCTCTGTGTTTCTACAAAAGCCTTCAGGCTATAAGGTTTTTTTTTTTTTTGTCTGCCTAGCTCCTGAAGAATGTCTTTGATATTTACCTCAGTGTGATTTCATTTGGATTAATGTATCTGAGGGGGAGAAAAGGAGGGAGGCCCTCAGTGGGATTTGCCCCGGAACCTACACATTCACCTTTTCTATATATGCTTCAGAGGAAACACTGTCAGTTGCTTTTAGATGTAATTTAAATGATAATCAGGCTTTTAGAAATATAAACAAAAAGGAACTTGGAAAAGTCAAAACAACCAACAAAATGCAGTTAACAGGAAGCTGAGTAGAGGTACCTGGCTATGCAAGCTGACTGAAAAATAGCATGTGTTCCAAGGACCTCAGGCTCGGAGTAATTTACTTGAATCATTAACTATACCATTCCTTATTCCTGTCTTTCCCAGTTTTATTGGTAGGTGCTTATTGTATCAAGAAAAAGGGCAGCACACATGAATTACTGGCTCAGAGTACCTGCATAGGATCTTGTATGTCTGCGTGTTTGCCTATGATCAGAAAGTACAATTGGCAATCAGTTTCTATTTTCAACAAAAACACTGTGGAGTATGACATATGTGATCATTTCAGAGAGAAAGGGATCAACGTACATGTGGTAGCCTGGCTTTGATGAGGCAGGGGTGGGCAAGAGAGGAGAGAGAGGAGAGGAGGAAAGGAAAGAGAGATCTAGAGAACTGTGCATTCTTGAACTATGGTGGTGAGAGAGACAAAGTGAAACTGGCTAAGGAGTGCAGTGCCTGAAAAGAAAAGCAGGGCGCAATCGAAGAGGGGGCTGAGGCATGCTGGGAAAGAGTGGAAATAGTGAAGCCTGAGGATGATTCAAATAGACAATCCCATTTTCCAGGCTTACTGTCCAGGAAACAAGATTATCAAGAAAGCCCCGTTGGTACGAAGTTATGTTACTGAAATGAATTGTATCCAAACTGCCTGATAGGAGGCAGGGAGAAATTTACTTTAGGGTCTGATTAAAGGACTTTGAGTTATTGGTCAGTGCTCATGTCTAAAGCATCAGGTCCTTACTATCACTGGATTCTTGTATAGAAAGATGGGACACCTACTCTCTGCCAGGAAGCAGCATTTATGGGTGCCAGAAAACCTATTAAGCACCAGCTCAGAGGATTAACACCCAAAAACTGAGCCCCAAGAACAGCAGGTATAACTCTATATATTTTCTGTTACTTTCCCTTTGCATTTCATCCTTTTGTCTTCCCTTATATGGCAACATACATTCTGGTTTGGTGGTCTGTGTTACTGGATCATGAGATAGTAACACACACACACACACATACACACACACACACACACACACACACACACACACACACTGAGTATGTCATGTACCTTCGTTTGCTCTGGGAGGGTCCTTACTAGTCTTCCAAGCAGAATTTGCATGGTCCCCAATTCAAGGTGTTCAGCTTGTAGTTTATAATGGCCCAGAGGTGTGAAAGCCATATGTATTCTCTAGAAGCCAAACTTATTTTGAATTTCAATCTTTTCCCAGGCCATTGACATGCAGCGTGAGCCTGGCTTTTGATGTTGGACATTTGCAGTGAGCTACACTTCCCAGTCAGGACTCTGATTTCGCAGAGAAGTAGCTAAAACTCTGTAGTGGACTGTGCTGCTCAGCCTTGATGTTTGATGAGTTAGATGCTTTAATGTGCTTTTGACTCATATTTTCAGGTTACATGCAATTTTCAGAAAGCAACTATGTCATTGGCACCTGATCATCTGTACTTTATCTTCTTCAAAGGTTTGTTCTAACTACTTCAAAGAGTGGCTAGCTAACATGGTAGGAGACTAGAGTCAATTATGTTTGTAGTGGGCAGAGAGAAGTGCTGTGATCCTTGAATATGAGCAGTGCCTGGAACAAGATGTGAGAGGTTTAAGATCCTTAATAGTAGTCAGAGTGCATTGGAAAGGCTCTCCTGTAACAGGCCTGCTAGAAATGAAGATATTCTAAAGAGACACTTGAGTCTCAGTCAGACCGTTAAAACAATAGACAACCCCAAAATGGGAATTTTCCCCAAGAATCTCATTCTGGGATAAGGAACAGGACTCAAGCAGAGGGAGAACTTGTCTCTGTAATGATAGAAAGAAAAATAAAGTGGGTACCTTTTGGCAGGCCCTGCAAGGAAGGCCACTAAGCAAATGAGCCATGTGCAACAGAGTTAGTGCAAGAGGTTTACTGGGAGAGGAGGGAGGGGGAGAGGGAAAGACCATATCAGAGTGGAGACATAAGAAAGATAGGCAGACAGACAGACAGAGAAGAAATTAGAGGAAGAAGAGAGTAGCAATAGGAAAGAGAGTGAACTGTGACTGACAGGCACCTTTAAGGCATGTACATGTCATATAGCTGACTGTGGAAAGGTACCTGGCAATACATAGTGATGCAATTTAACCACTTCTGCAGAGGCAGGCTGCTGCCATGGCAAAACCTAACCTTCTCCAGGAAAGAGATTTCATGTGGTTCTAACAACTTCTCTGGCCAATTTACTGGATGACACTGGCACCAGCCTCTGCTGGGTCAGTAGTGGGTTTGGCCACACCTTGAGTGGGGCTAGCTAGATGTGTAGATCCTTGGTTTTCTACTTCAACTTTAATCTCACTTCAGCTACCTAGGAAGACTGACTTGGGGCCAAGGGGCTGTCCCTGGATACTTTGCCCCACTCTTCAGTGTTGCCACATTTAATAAATCTCCCTTTTCCACTTCTCACTATTAATTTGAGTCTTTTGATTGTCATCTTGAAGAAGGGGGGGCTGAACCTGGGTTGGGGCATAGGCTGTGATTTCTAGCGATAGATAACACTTCGGTTTCTTGAGGAGATGAATGAATACAGAAATACAGGTACATTTCTTTTCCAGTTATCTCTTCTTACATTCTTTATTGGAATGCCATGTATTTGCTTATTCTTTCTAAATTGACTTTATTCCCCTGTGGGCAAATCACAATGTGGTTATGATAGTGGTTTCTTTGTTTCATATTTAACAGTTTTCAATCAAATATAATCTTGCATAGAGCTGTATTAAGTATGTTCATGTTAGAATGTTTTAAGTTCAAATTCCAAATATTTACTTAGGATAGAATAAACACGTGAATGAAGTTATGATGAACAGAAACCTTTTGATGTGGGGTGTTCCAGAAGATGGTTGGATCATTACATTCAACTTCAGGATCTAATTTATTTTTCTATAAGGTTTGGTTCTCAAAGTGTCCAGATATTCCTAATTTACAAAGATAAATTGAAAATAGAAACAGTGTTTTGGACAGCTAAACTTGCAATCTCAGAGGACACTTGAATTAAATAGAGATGGTAGGAGTAGTAGCTTTCAATCAAGGTCTGCAGCAGAAGCTAATTGACCCGACAGATTAATGCTCTAGTAATTTCCAATGTATTACAATTAGGTTTATATTCCATTTCAGTGTATCACATTACTTCATCATGAAAGAAGCTTAAAAACATAATTATTTTGTAATTTAAACTGAATGATTTCAGGGGTACTCTAGCCCCTTGTGAATCTTTTGAGATCTTTAAAAAAACTGTTGTAAAGGCTATGAGCTTGTGGAAGGTCAGCTTCAGGAAAGCATATGAAGACATTTAGTGAAAACAAATTAGATTTGATGGTTCAAAAAAAGGGACATAAAATTGGACGGCTAGGGAAAGGGGGGGCGGATGTTGGAGGGGCTGAGAATGGGGTAAATGTGACCAAAATATATTGTATGACATTTTTGAAAAACAAATTAAAAATGAGAAAAATAAGCTGGGCATGGTGGCGCATGCTTTTAATTACAACACCCAGGAGACAGAGACAGGTGGATCTCTGTGTGTTCCAGGACACACAGAAATCCTTTCTCAAAAAGCCGAGAGAGAGAGAGAGAGAGAGAGAGAGAGAG
>NW_026068081.1:684097-686481 GCF_014885135.2 Alexandromys fortis | reverse complement strand
AATAATAATAATGATGATGATGATGATAATAATAATAATAATAATAATTTCACAGCCTCCTATAGCTCTAGTTCCTGGAAATCCAAGGCCCTCTTCTGGCCTCTGAGGGCTCATGCAAACACATGGTGAACATACATAAGCTCATTCACACACACATACACACAAAATAAATATTTTTTAAAAGAGTGCTCGTGGAGTCTCATTACACAATCACTGTCTAAGACCGCCCCACATAACACCAGAAGTGTTAAGATTTCGGTATGTTTTAAGAAGGTATAATCCAGATAGCCCCACTGCCAACTCCCACTCACTTCAGGACAAAAAGTCTGTCTAATGTCTTGAGAGTCCCTCCTTTTGCATTCATGGACTCAGTCACAGACTGTTGTAACTTTTCAACTCCACAATGAACTGAGAGTGCACAGACAAGCAGGCACCAAGGGTCAGCTAGGGAAAACAATGGGCTCTGCCTTTTTGTGAACTGACATGGCTTCCCATATGCTAATATTACACTATGCCTGATATAAAATGTCAATTTTTATGTAATATAAACATTGAGATCATATTAGATGACATGTATATAGTAGATGTCCAATAATGTGCATTCAGGCAGTTAACATCTTTATCCTTTTAAGCCAATGCTTATATGTGTTTATGTTAAGATTCCTAACTTGGCTTTTGCCTGCATCAGCCTGGCTTACCCTGTGTAACAGGAATTCTTAAAGGAAATATTACTCAGTATATGGCTGTTGATAATACAGAGCCGATTAACAGATTCCTCTACCTTGTCAGTTCTAGAACTCTGGATCTCCTTGAAAAAAAAAATCTAACTTGTTCTTTTCTGGAATCCTTTGCTTAATATCAACTCCAGCTTTAATCATTTTTGATTTTGCCTTTTCCCTCCTGTCCCGGGAGGTCCTTCTGCTCCTCCAACCAATAGCTGCTGAGATTCCAGCCCATTGGGGCTTGGTCTCTCTCCCTTTAAAAAAGCGGCTACTTCCCTCCGCTCTCTCTCTTCACTTCCTGCTCCCTTCCTGGTTGCACAGAGGGCTGTTGTCTGGGACGGTGATCTGTAAGTTTTTTCCCCTTTAAATAAATACCACCCTATTAATCATAATTCCAAACTGGCGTGGCATTGTTTGTGACTTACGCCTTCACCCTCCCTTGTGTGCACCTTTAGTTTAGATAGCTGCACTTGATGTCCACATGTAGTCTTTAATGACACTGAACTGAACCCTCTTAAAAAACTCAAGTAATGTTTCCCATTTTATTAGCATTTTCCATCCTTTTCTTTTGCTGTTTCTTATCGTCTGAGATATATTACAATGTGGCTAAACTGTAAAAATAGCTCACATTTTTTGTAGCATTTATTCTATGCTAAATGCTAAGATAAGTGAATTATTTATTTTACATTTTGACAATAAAATATGCCATGAATTAGGTACTAAATTTCCTCTGTTTTATTATGGAGAAAAAGATGAAGTCTATTCAAGAATAATTAACTTGCCCAAGGTTATTCAACTCGTTAGTGCAAAACCAAATCTGATTTGAAACCTTAGTTTCCTAATTACAAAGAGCTTGTTGGAGGGCAGCATAATCTTAACAAGAAGTGATTGTTTGAGATTCCAGTTCATCTACAGCCTTGTGAGATTAAGACTAGAAAAGTCCTTAAAGTCCTTCTTCCTTCTTTGCTAGGCCTTGTAAAGGTAAGGATTGAGAGAAATATTTTGATCTTTCACCAAATTTGAGCATGAAATGTGATTGTCTTAGTCCATTTGGGAAGCTGCAAAAAATATCTTACATTAGGTATCTTATAAATAGTATATTATTGTGGTTAAAGTGAGAATGGCTCCTTATAGACTCAGATGTTTGAATATTTTGTCCCAAGTAGTGGAACTGTTTAGGAATGATTAAGTGGATTGACCTTCTTGGGGTAGGAGTGGCCTTGTTGGAGTGAGTTGGCTTTATGGTTTCAAAAGACATTGCCAGGCAAAAATCACTCTCTTCTTTCTGCCTTCTGACTGGTGCCAGAATGTACACTTTTAGCTACGGCTCCAGTGCTATGCCTGCCTGCTTGCCATCACACTACCCATCATAATGGTCATGAACTGTACTTCAAATCCTATAAGCAAGCCCTCAATTAAATGCTTCCTTTCATATGCTGCCTTGGTCATGGTGTCTCTTGACAGCACTGGGACAGTAATTTATACATAGTTATTGCTCATAGTCCTCTGACTAGAAAATCCAAGATAACAGTGCACCAACACAACCTGTGTTTGGCAACAAATTGTTCTTTTTTTTAAATGTGCTTTTTAACTGTACTGTCAAATGCAGAAAGGGGAATGAGATGTTACTTGGGCTCCTCCTCCTCCTCCTCCTCCTCCTCC
>NW_026068081.1:676858-679689 GCF_014885135.2 Alexandromys fortis | reverse complement strand
TTCTTTCCGATTTGGGTGGAATATTCTATAGATGTCTGTCAAGTCCAATTGATTCATTACCTCCATTAATTCTCTTAGTTCTCTGTTAGGTTTCTGTCTGATTGACCTGTCCATTGGTGAGAGAGGAGTGTTGAAGTCTCCCACTATTAGTGTGTGCGGTTTGATGGCTGCCTTGAGTTTTAGTAATGTTTCTTTTACGTATGTGGGTGCTTTTATATTAGGGGCGTAGATATTCAGGATTGAGACTTCCTCTTGATGAATTGATCCTGTTATGAGTATAAAATGTCCCTCTCCGTCTCTTCTGATTGATTTAAGTTTGAAGTCAAGTTTGTTAGAAATTAGTATGGCCACACCTGTTTGTTTCTTAGGTCCTGGAATTACTTTTTACAGACCAAACTGACCTCAAACTTACTGATATCTGCTTGCCTCTGACTCCTGAGTGCTAAAGCCATATGCCACCACCTCCTGGCTGTTTTCTTAAGTCAGGGTTTCACTATGTGACTCTGGCTGTCTGGCTATCTTAGAACCTTATAGACCAGGATGAACTGGAACTCACAGAGATCTGCTATCCTTTACCTTTTTCACCTGGGCTTTTTTTTTTTTTTTTGAGTAAACTAATTCTATTTATGAGGTATCTTGACTTAATCAACTTTCAAGTATCTCCTTCAATTCTTTAGTACTGAGATTATATTTCAATGTGTGAGTTTCAACAGGCCCAAAAATTCAGAAAATAACAAGTCTTCCTATTTTTAGAATGGTGTATATAAGGGACTTTGAGGAAACAAATGTGGGCTCATAGTTACATGTTGCATCTCTCAGAGTACTCTTAAGGAACAGAACTGATAAAATGAATGTGTGTGTGTGTATGTGTGTATGCATGTGTGTGTGTATGTTAAAAGGAGGTTTATTAGATTGGCTTGCAGGATATCATCTAGGAAATCCAACAGTAGTTGTCTCATGATGGAAAGGCCAAGAATCTAATAGTTGTTTGCTCCACAAGGCTGTATGTCTCCTCATTCCCAACCTGCTGTGGTTTTGGAGGATTCCTGGGTGTTAATTGGAATCTTGTAGAAGCTGGTTTGAATGTTGGGGAAGGTATTCTGCAGCAACAGAATAGATGAACTTACCAGGAACAGTTAGAGCAAGCATGAAAAAACAAAGTTTTTTTTTTTTTCTTTCATGTTCTCCTGCTAATAGAAGGGGCCACCCAGATTTAGGGTAGGTCTTCCTGATGTAAATGAGCTGATTAAGAAAATCTTGCAGTTGTGTGGTGATTGGCAAGTGATTCTTATTCTTACAGATGGGAGTTCTGTCCAAACTGACTAAGGAGATGTAGTTCAACATATATTCCTTTGTTGTAGGAAGAGGCAGCTTATTTGTTCCCAGCTGCTCAGCCGCAAAATAATCACATGGAAACTGTATTAATTAAATTACTGTTTGGCCCATTAGCTCTTCTTACTGGTTAACTCTTACATCTTAATTTAATCCATTTCTATTAATCTATGTATTGCTACATGACTGTGGCATACAGGGTACAATTCTGGTGTGGGTGTCTGTCTCTGGCAGGGCTACATGGCTTTTCCTTACTCTGCCTTCTTCCTCCTGGCATTCAGTTTAGTTTTTCTCTCCTACCTCTGTTCTGTTCTGCTCTGCTGTGGGCTCAAAGCAGTTTCTTTTTTCACCAATGGTATTCACAGCATACAGAGAGGAATCCCATATCACCTCCCCTTTTCTGTTTAAATGAAAATGAAGGTTTTAACTTTAAATAGAAAAATTACATATAACAAAACAGGTATCAAGCACGAATTACAATCACAATATTTATATCTACTTTATCTTTTATCATATCTAAGGAAAACTATAATTATAACTATTCTTCAACCCCATCAAAGACTCCAGAAGGATATAATATTACCTAAATAAACAGGAAGTACCTTGTAAGCAACTTCCAAAACTCTAAAATTGACAGAGACATCATGCTGCCTGGACAGTCACCCAAAGTTCTTCTGTACCGTTGAGGCATTAAGCTTCAACCTACAGGCCCATAGTATCCAGCAGACTTTTTCATGAGGCAGGAAATTTCAAAGACAGTTCCTCCTATATTGGCAGTTTGTCACATTTTTCTGTGTCCGACAGAATGTCTGGCAGACTCTTTCATGTAGTAGGAACCCCAAAGGACCATCTCACCTTTAGACAAGTTCAACAGTCATTTCAATGTGGGACCTGCATGTCCAGCTTTTATAACATACCATGAAGCAGTCCAGGTAAGAGCACTTTCTTGCCCAAATGGCTAACTAATGCCATAAGGAGCCTCTTCCATGCCCATCTTCCTCGGGAACATTTTGGTGCTACAAGGAACAGATGTTCCTCATTGTCATGAAAATTCCTAAGTTCTTAAACATTTTAAATGCCATATTTTGTAGTCGTTGAAAGGTTTGAAAAATGTCTATGCATCTGAAATACATCTCTGTACATCTAGAAAATCTAACTAACATGACTACAAGCTTGACTATTATAGATGATTATCTATTAATCTATATTTCTTAATTATTCGTTACAGTTTTAAATGAGCTACACAAGCACAATACCTTAATCAAGAGCAGAAATACATATATAACAAAACTGGTTTATTGATACAAATTTAAGGTCTCATTTAGAGGTCTTTTATGTCTGAATCTGACCTTATTGCATATCTGTAATTAATTTCTGACCAGAAGTGCTTCTTAAAATGCTAAGTTCTTCCTAAGCTGCAGCATTGTTAGGGGAAATATGGCCCTGCCTACTTGCTCTGCCCAGTCTGACATGGCGGAAGTTTGTTCACTGCCCCTGTA
>NW_026068081.1:631562-675301 GCF_014885135.2 Alexandromys fortis | reverse complement strand
GTTTCTCAGGAAATTCGGGATCAACCTACCCATGGACCCAGCAATACCACTCTTGGGAATACACCCAAGAGAGGCCTTATACAACAAAAGTATATACTCTACTATGTTTATAGCAGCATTGTTTGTAATAGCCAGAACCTGGAAACAACCTAGATGCCCTTCAAATGAAGAATGGATGAAGAAAGTATGGAATATATACATATTAGAGTACTACTCAGCAATAAAAAAAAACAAGGACTTCTTGAAGTTTGCAGGCAAATGGATGGAAATAGAAAACAACATCTCTATTTTTGCATAATAGTTTTTTGATGACTTCATACATGAGTACTATATCTATATCATGCCTTTCTTCCCTCTCTCTTTCCTGTTGTCCTCCTTTTCAAATTCATGGTTCTCACTACTTTGTTTTTCTTTCGTTTTTTTGAAACAGGATCTCACTATGTAACCCTGACTGTTCTGGTTGTAGACTGGGTTGGCCTCCAACTCGTGGATCTCTGCTTGTCTCTGCCTCCTGTGATAAAAGGTATTCACCCCAATGCTTGACACAGGTCACTATTTTTTTTTTTTGTTTGTTTTTTGAGACATGGTTTCTCTTTCTCTGTAGCTTTGAAGCTTTGCTGAAACTAGCTCTTATAGACCATACTGGCTTCTAACTCACAGAGATTCGCCTGCTTCTGCCTCCTGAGTGCTGGGATTAAAAGGCATGTGCCACCACCACCCAGCACATGTCACTATTTTTAACAGTGATCATATTCTTTTTGTACCAAAGAGGAAAATAATAGTTAAATATTCCTTGATACTATGTGCCTGACAGATAGCAATAATTAGCAATAAAGTATATTATTCCACATATGCTTTGCATAAACGTTAATGCCATGGGTGCTATTGTTATCAGCATCATCTCTATTTTTCATTAGGGTAATAGAGGCAAATAGTAACTATTTTAGGATTGCATGATAAGTAGTAGATGTGGGCTTGAATTCAGACAGGTTGACTCTAGGCCCTCTTCCTCGACTCGGTGAAACTGCATCTTAGAAACATGGCTAGTTGTACTCTAACAGGGTCTTTGCTGTGTTTGCTAGAAGAAAATTACAATAGATGGTAGAAAATAAGTGATTTAAACTTAAAGATTTGTTTTTAACAGTTCTGAAGGTCTCTATGCTCAAAACTGACAAATTTGCTGCCTGGTGAGAGCCTACTTCTGGTACATAGAAAGCCGCCTTCCTTTGTCTTCACCTCACAAGGCAGAAGGGATGAATCTTCTCTAAGACCTGTTTCTTAAGGCCATCAATCCCTTTCATGTCTGTAGCACAGAGAGGGGTAAATGATATGGGTTAGGTTTTGATATTATGCCCTCTCACAATAAGCCACTTATATTTCTTTTTGGAGGAGTTCAAGGTACAGACTTTAGAAACGTAATCTTATGGACCAGTCAGTGAGTAAAATGTCATAAGAAACTGCAAGGTGATATTATGAAAGACTTGAGGTTAGAGTAGTCACAGATACCCAAAAGGCTGTCTGTTAAAGGATGCTTCTACATTTCCTAGAGAATCTCTGATGCCTAAAAATATTGGTAATACATGTTTGGCTTTTTATAGACCTCATTTACTATCAACAACAACCCAATTCTGTAAGGCTTTCTTTTCTCTCTGTCTTATTAAGAGAAGGAATTGAATTCTTTAGAGGATAGCTATTTTGTCTAAGGTCACAAGCACAGAAGCCTGGATTAAAACTCAGTCTGTTTTTGGAGCCTGGGTATTTAAATGTTACAGGTACTGTGGGAAATCTGGAGCCCAATAGCTGATGTAAATGAAGGGTCAGAGCAGTGAGTCAGCAATCCTGAAGAAAGCACCTCCAAGGCCAACTTAATGAAAAGCAACAGGATCACCTACACAAAAGGCCAAGGTCAGAAAAGCCTCAAGGAACTGAAGGAACAGGATAAATCAGAATGGATTGGAAAACACATTTGAAAAGGAGCATAGAAGACATTTGAATTTCATATTAATGTTATCCCAACCAGAGAATTGTTCCAAGTATGCTATGGTAGAAACATCTATGATCTTGTTTGTATCCTTCTGTAATGTCAGAATATATTGAGAAAAACAAACTGAAAAGGTTTTGCTGGCAGTGATCTGTCAAGTAAGCCTGCCTTTTTTGATAGAGCTGCCTAATAGCATATGGAGCACAAAAGAAGCCTGAGAGGCAGTGTAGCTGAGAGATGAAGATAATTAAGCAGCAAGAGGTGCAGCTCAGGTCAGGCTGATCTCAACGGGAATCTTCGTGTATGCTTTCAGTTAGCACAAAAACAGTGGAAGGTTTTCTTTTGCTGCTGTTGGGTTACAGGTTTGAGTGGAGCTTCAATGTTGAGTTCAATTACAGAGGCAAGGTGCAACACTTGAGCAGGGAGTGGTTTCAGAGATGTACTTATATTGATAGGAGATCCAGAAAGATCAATGGACAGATGGGCAGTTGGCAACTTGGGTAGTGTGTATCAAAAGAGACCAGGTTGAGCTGAAGCCCCTGAGACAGTCAGAATTCCTCTCTTACCAGTTCTTCTACACATAGATACAGACACACAGACACATAGACACAAAGACGGACATGCATGAGGATGTGCGTGTGCACTTCTTTGTCTGCCCATGAGTTCCTACAGTTCAGGTTTACAGTGATAGCCTAGTTTTCGGAATAAGTCTTTTATTCTGTTCCATATGTGTGGTGCTAGACACATGGTACCGTTCATATGTCCACCAAGAAGCAGAGTCATCCTCCATCTTTGAAATGGAGACAAAAGCTGCTTGTAGTATTGTATCGCAATTTCTAATTGATCTTAATAAAAAAAAAATCCTGGAATAAGATATTAGGGAGTGAAAGCTGAAAGATCAGAGAATCAGGACAACCAGCCACTAGTTCTTACCTCTACAAAATCCTCAGACCAAATGGGGTATCCTGTCTCTACAAATCCTCAGATTGAATGCTGTCTCTAAGAAACCTCAGACTGAATCCTGAGCTCCTGTCTCCTCCCACTTTATATTCCTCTCTCTACCCAGCCATATCCCTTCCTGTCTCTACCTCCCTAGTGCTGGGATTAAAGGTGTGAGCTACCACCACTTGCCTCTGTTTCTATTTTAGACTGGATTAATCTTGTGTAGCTCAGTGTGGCCTTGAACTCACAGAGATCTCTCTGCCTCTGTCTCCTGATTGCTGGAATTAAAGGTATGTGCCACCACTGCTGGGTCTCTGTGGCTAACTAGTGCTTAGCTCTGCACTCTGGGATTCAGGAAAGCTATACTTGTTAAAGCACAAACAAAATATAACCACATAGCATGAAGTTTCTGGGTGGGCAAGCAACATGCAGTCTGAAAAAAATCAATATATTACACTTAGGTGGAGAAGGGCATATGGATGCTTTCTGTTAGCACAAAGTAGTCCTTGGCTAGCCTAGGAGCTGAAGGAAAAAAGGTAAAGTAAGGATGTCTGAATGAAGCAACATCATCAGAAAAGATCATAAATATAAACAGTTACTAGCTACAGACCATTTAGAAAAAGATAAAGTCAGGGACAGCTAGGGGTCCATAAAATATGCCAGACACTACTTGGACATTTGGCCCTAAGTCCTTTTCAGTATATTCCTGGTCAGAATTTACCCAGTTCCTGTTCAAATGCTGATTCCTCAAGTAGCCTGTTTGATTTTCCGTCTACTATAATGTTTCAAAATTTATTTTATTAAAAACTATTGAATTGTATAAATGGCCAAATTATCTGCTGGATGAATTATCAATAAACTTCTATTTTAAAAGTTTACTCCTTTTATTTTGCTAACATGTTCCTCTTTGTACTTTCTTCATTGGTCTCCGAGTTTTTCCTTCAGGACCACAATTCAGTAAGTCTATCCCCTTATCCCTAAGACAGTGACCTTTGGGAAGCATTTGGAGAGGGCTCAGGAGAAGATGGGTGATACTGGAAGAGTAAGCCCAGGCTGATTGCTTACATGGAAAAGCTGCTTTGAGTCCCTTGGCTGTGAAAAGTTGCTGTTTTTAAGCCACAGTTTCTCTAAAAGGAGATTGTATTTTGCTGTTGTGATTATCTGAATTTGTCTTATGCGTCTTCCAAAATAGCCCCAGAGCAGTTCATTCCCATGGTAAGCTCAGTTGGACTTTGTTGCTTACTTCAGCTTACTTCACGAAAGTGAAGCCAAAGCCAGTCAACTTGATGTCTGTCTATCTCTGCAGTTACTGCATATATCTCTAAATGATTATATTGCACATAACTTGGAAATTTAGGATAGAAATTTAATATTTACCAGCAAAGTGAAATTAGGAAATATTTTGTCTTTGTGACATTGGTGGCTGAATTAGTAAGATAAAATATAGTTTAAGGGTGGTGCAAAAAGTTTTCTGTTCGTCATGTAGGAGGGAGAGTGGGAGAAAGAGAGACAAATGAGATTGTATCAGACAGAAAGAGGAATGTATTATGCGAATTAGTCTGGAAAAATGATCCAGAGTACATAGCTTCTTGGCCTCTGTATGTTACTAAGGGAAGGAAAATTGAAAACAATGGCTGTTATAGATGGAAAGCAGAGTTTGTGAATCAAAACTAAGAAGGATTTATGAGCTGTAGAATGAATGAATTGTGAAGTTTTCCTACCAATAGTTTAAAAAAAATGGGAAAAACTATACTAAGAAATTTACACATGAAAATTTATTTTGTGTATATATTTTGGTTTTTTGAGATGGGTTTTCCTTTGTGTAGTCCTGGCTTTCCTGGAACTCTGTAGACCAGGGTGGCCTTGAGCTCACAGAGAGTCACTTGTTATGCCCAAACCTGTGATGTTCCCCAAAAGCCAACAAGGAGATCGAGTCCTGTATGTAAAAGTAAAGAGCCTTTATTTAATAAAGTTTGCAAACTCAGTCTCCCCTCATGTCCAACGTATTGGAATAAATGGAGAGACTCCATCTCAGTTATAATTATTTTTTTATAGTACTAAAGGTAGGGGTGAGGGTTTCTGATGTTCAGGACCCCTGATTGGCTGACATTTGTCTAGGAGTGTCCTGGTGAGTGTGTGCTGGCAAGTGATTCTATCTACAGCGGTTGGAATGCAAGGCATTTCCTTTGAATGGTCTGTTCTTGTGTGGTGCTTTGGTAATCTCAGTTTGTGTTTTTTCCTGCAACCAGTTATTGCTTCAGGGTAAACTACTGAGACTCAGGCCTCTATTAAATTTATGGATGGCTAAGTCCTACTCTGGCAGATGATAATGGTTGGAAATAAAAACTTCCTTTGGATGATCTGTTCATATTTAACTTATCGTGGCTGGCTTCTTCATTTGGGGGCTTGTCCAACCATTATCACCCAAGGAGGAGAAGAAGAAACAAAACAAATAAAACAACCTACAAGTCCAATTCATGTTTCCCATATGCCTACTGGAGCATGGTCAAACACCCAGTAGCCAACCCCTTAAAGAAAATTGAGTCCCTACCCACCTTCACCCTGCCAGAAACTACCCACTTTAGAATCCTTATCACAAATTTTAACAGTTCTCCAAAGGAGCTGAGTATTGTGGAACCTACCATTGATCCCAACACTGGGGAGGCAGAGGCAGGTAGAGATCTGTGAGTTTGAGTCCAACTTGGTCTACAGAGCAAGTTCCAGCACAGCCAGAGCTACACAGAGAAACTCTGGCCCAAAGAGTCAAAGAGAAAAAAAAGAGTTTTCCAAAAGATTTTAACTGTGACTTGAAATAGTTTCCTCGGGATTCTTTCCCTTCCCTTTCCATTCATGCTTAAGGAGGGGAGGTCTCTGCATGTCAAAGAGCCACATTTCAGAGGAGTTGGTACAACCTTTCATAGCACTGAGGAGTGAAGAGGGGCAGAGGTATGGTCTGGACAAAGTGAATTTCCACAAACAAAGAAGAATTCAGAAGACTTAAAAGTGGTAGTGAGCTCTCCAAATAGGCTAATAACGATATTGGGTCTTAAAAGAATGCCTTTCAGCTCTGCTGCTGCACAAGCAAGGTTTTAAAAATAGAAACGTAGTTTTTGAATGTCACAAGGAACACTGGGGAGTGCACTAACACACAGGAATGCATGCAAATACTCTGGAATCTTATAACTCAATCCCAAGAGTAATTTAGGTCAACTCTTAAATCCTATAAATGTCTCAAATACCAGTTGATTGCTGTGGTGGTCTAAAAGAAAATGTGCCACAAAGGGAGTGGCATTAATTTGAGGTGTGGCCTTGTTGGAACAGGTGTGGTCTAATTGTTGGAAGTATGTCACTATAGAGGGAGACTTTGAGGTCTCATATATGATTTTCATTCATAGTGAGACTGTTCACTTCCTATTGCCTGCAATATGTAGTACTTCTTAGCTACTTCTCCAGGACAGTGTCTTCCTGCACACCACTGTGACCCACCATGATGAAAATGTACTAAACCTCAGAAAATGTAAGCCACCCCTTTAAATATTTTCCTTTATAAGAGTTTTCATGGTCATAGTATCTTTTGACAGCAATAGAAACTCTAAGACTCTTAATAAGTAAGTTACTTTTTCTCTCCAACATTCAGAGATGCAATTCAGAATTCACAGATAGCAATTTTTGGTTGTCAATAGCTCATCCATACATATGGCAGCAGTACTCAAGATAGCCAAATCAACTTTGTATCCATGAACAGACAAAGATATAAAGGTACAGTGAACCTGGTACTTTCTAGAAAATTGGAGTTGGAGATAATTATGTTAAATGGGGTAAGCTAGACTTAAATACACATAAAAATGTAGATGTAAACATACACACTTTGAGACATAAGGGGAGGAGAAAGGAGGGAACAAGTACAGGTAGTGCAGCAACATAAAGGTCTTAAAAGCAAAAGGGGAGACCATATGTGTAATGGATTATTAAAAATGCTGCAGAATCCCTGGCGGCGGTGACAGGCAGCAAATCGCTGCAGGTCCCCAAGCAGTGGTGGCAGGCAGCGGGCCATGTGTTGGCGGGCAGGGGGCAGCAGGTCCCAAGAGCAGCCAGTACCAGGCAGGGTAGGTGTACAAGACCATGTGGCAGGTCCCTGAAGGTAGCTGGTCCCCAGCAGCAAGCCATGTGGCAGCAGTGGGTAAGAAACTGAAGGAAAGGTACACCATGCAGGGTGAGGTTGGATATTTATTAAATGGTTATGGAAGGGAGGGGAGAAGGGAAGAAGAGCAGAGGGAAAAAGAGACAGGGAGAGAGAGAGAAAGAGAGAGAAGAGAGAAGGGAGAGATGGAAGCTGCCTCTCTGAGAGGGAGCCGGAAAAGAGAGAGAATTCAGGCTGGAAGCTGAAGATCAGCTTGTCTTAGCACATGGGCGAGGGAGTGGGTGTGGCTTGTCTCTTAAAGAGACAGAACAATCATTACAATATGGAGTCTAGTTCTATCAGGAGGAGAAGAGGTGAATGGGGGAGGTAGGAGCAATGAGGTTGGTCATTCCAGCAAGGTATAAGGGTGGCATATATATGTGACACAGCAAAATCCATTTCTTTGTATATCAACTATAATTTAATAAAATTATGAATTTTCATATCTTTGCAAAGGAATACTCTAGAGACTTATTGACCACATAGAGAAGGAAAAGTTACTCTTAGTGTTTCAGCAAAAGGAGTTTTCATTTTCCTTATGTTTGTTCTTTCTATGGTCAGATAATAAGTCTTTGAGTATGTAGTAAATGGGATATGCAGCATCTTAGCATCCTTTCTGTTTCGTTTAACGATTGAGACAGGTTCTTTCTATGTAGGTCTTTCTGTTGTGAAATTTGCTGTGTAGACCAGGCTAGCCTAGAACTCAAAGAGATTCTCATCTTTCCGCCACTTGCATCTGGGATTAAAGGGGATGTTAGCATCTTTGTTATTACAATAGTTTTGAGGAAGATCGTAGGAAGAATGATAGAAATCTTATTTCTACTATCAACAGGTCCATAACTTTAATGGAGATTTTGTTTCTTGTATAACTGAGGACAGAAGAATAGGAAATTATCTTTCATCAGTGACTACATGGCTTCTCTATATTGAGAGTCCTTTCTAGAATTTAGAGCATAGTTACTTAATTAGTTATAGCATCATTGCTTAGAATTTAACCCAGATAGGAAGTGAATTTTTTGCTGGTGCTTAAAATGTAAAGTTATTAAACTCTAGACAAATTAAAAGCAACATAAAGTAAGTTACTTTTACTCATTATGATGCTCTCAAGGTCTTGCTGAATAAAAGGCATCTTTTGTCACCTAAAGTTTAATTAACACAGTGCCCTGGATCTAAGTCATAATGACATTTATCTTCTTATCAGGGGCTGGTAGGGAGCTTAAAGTTTTCATAAATTTAGCTGGCTTTATGTTTTGTGAGCTTTATTTTTAAAATTTTTTTTGACCATTTTTATATATGTATTAAATTTCTGATGGTAATTTCATTGTAGTAACTATATAAAATGTAAGTGCTATTTTTTCCTATCAGAGACGAAAAATACTGGGAACGCTCTTGAATGATTCACCAGTATATGAAAGACCCTTCATGTGCTTTTGAGGAAGTACGATTAACATTCTATACATCATAACTAAACTTGATGAGTACTCTAAGGTAAATTTTATTTTTTTAAAAAAAATTATTTGTATACTTATTTTGATTCCATCTATGCCTGTGCAGCATTTGTGTAACTGGTACCTAGGAAACCAAAAGAGGGCACAGAATTCTTCAGAAGAGGAGTTACTGATAATTATGAACAGTAGGTGCTGGGACTCAAACACAGGTTCCCTGGAAAAGCAATCATTGCTTTTAACCAGTGAGCCATGCCTCTGGATCCTAAATTTTACTTTACTCTAAGATTAAAATGCAGGCAATAATATGATGCCCTTTAAAACTCTTCTCCCTCACAAACCTTAATGTGTACAGTTCTACCTAGTGCAGATTAGGTAATGGTGATCTAAATTTAGTGAACATGGTGACTGAGAAGACACCTGGGATAGCTGTGTGAAGAATACCTTGCTGTTTGTTTTTAAATCACCAGAGTATCTCCTTGTAACCTGAAGATGAATCTTCCAGTAAGACAATAACCACAAATGTCATACGGGGTTTCATTACTAACAGTATTCATTAAATAAAAGATATCCAAACAAATTGTTAGCATAATAAATTGCAATGTTAGAGGAATAATGTGAACCTGTTGGTATGGTAGTCAATTTTAAATTTTTATTTAAAAATACCTTTATTTTTTGAAAATTTTTTTTTGGTTTTTCAGGACAGGGTTTCTCTGTGTAACAGCTCTGGTTGTACTGGAACTTACTTTTGTAGACCATGCTGGCCTCAAACTCAGAGAACTTCCTGCCTCTGCCTTTCCCAAATGCTGGGATTAAAGTCATGTGCTACCACCACTTGGTCTGTTTGAGAATCTTATACAGTTGATTTTCATCCTATTCATCTAACTCTCCTTTCCCAACTCCTTTTAGATCTACCACCCTTTCCCTATCCAGTCAACTTTGTGTCCTTTTAAAAAAAATCCATTAAGTCAAATTTGTGCTGCTCATGTTCTCTTGGATGTAAGGCTATCCACTAGAGCATGGTAGCTCTATTTGGAACCACATCCTCAACAAAAGCTAACTCTTGCAGTCCTGAAAACTAACAACTGTCAATAGCACCTCAACTAAGTATGTCCACCTCTCCTCTTCCATGCTAGTATTTTGTCTGATTTGAAGTTTGTGTATATTTTGTTCATGGTGTCCAATAACTGAGTTTATATGTACAACTGACTTCAACAAAATAGTGTTTCTGAGCTGTACACATTCAACCTTAAGGATGCTTCTGGAAGAGCGCAGTTAAGGTTTAGACTAAGCAGGAAACAGGCAGTACCATATTACCCCTACATGGCGCAACTTAAGTTTTTAAGAAGTGCTTAGCATTTTAAGAAGTGTTTCTGGATAGTAAAGATTACAGATTCACAGTAGGACTGATTTAGACATAAAAGACATCTAAATAGGTCATAGTGTTAGATAGACATACATAGGCTTAGGAGAGAGAAGAAAAAGAGTATTAAAAAGTCATAAAGTAAAGTTAATGCTTTTAAAAAAGGGTAAAGTCTTTAAAGAGACAGAGTACAGATAGTCATAGATTAAAAGAAGTAAAGAAAAATAAGCCATGTAAAATTGGAAAATTCACAGAGAGCCTGGATTCAGTACATTATTGTGTTTTCTTTGAATTTTTTGACTGTAAAGCAGCTAAGTACAGAAAGACATATCATTGTGTGGTCTGCTAAGCTAAACCAGCATGGATATTACAACGGTATCTTGACTTCAGAGTTTGGGTCTAAGGATATGATGCTTTGGAGAAGAGGTTCTTCTTTTCTTTTCACAGAAGATGAGAACCTGTGTATTGCCTCCAGGCCAATATGGTATGATAGACCATACCTTCCTGAAAGGTTGCTGTGAACACACTCAAAAAATTACTTTGCTCAACTGCTGACTGAGAGTAACCTAACAAACAGAATACACCATGAAAGACCTGATTAGCAGCACCCCCCCACCCCATACAGCAGGAAGTTTGGAGAGAAAAAACTATGCCCATATTCCCAAATATTGTTTATAAATGTTCTTTTACATTTAAAGGGAGATGTGATACAGATATGAATAATTTGCATTGGTATAAATCTTGATTTATTGATACAAGTTTAAGGTCAATTTTGTTATATGTACATGTATTTCTGATCTTGATTAAGGTATTGTGATCATGTCGTTCATTTAAAAATGTAATGTATAATCAGGAAATATAGATTGTTAATGGATAATCATCGATAATAGTCAAGCTTGTAGTCATGTTAGTTAGATTTTCTAGATATATAGAGATATATTTCATTCAGTCATTCTTCATATCTTTCAAAGACTACAGAATATGGCATTTTAAATGTTTTAATTACTTAGGGTTTTTCATGACAATGAGACACATCTGCTCCTGGCAGCATCAATCTACTTCTAGAGTAAGATGGGCATTGAAGAGGCTTCTTATGGAGCTGGTTAGCCATTTGGGCAAGAAACTGCTCTTGCCTGGACTGTTGCATAAACTGGACACAGAGAACCCACAGAGAGAGGACTGCTGAAATTGCCTAAAGGTGAGATGATCCTTTGGGTTTCCTGTTTCATGAAAGAATCTACAAGACATTATGCAGGATACAAAGGAAAGTGACTGAGCTGTCTTTAAAATTTTCTGCTTCATGGAAACGTCTACTGGATGATACAGGCCTGAAGGCCAAAGATGGATGTCCCAATGGTACAAAAGAACTTTGAGTGACCGTCCAGGAAGCGAGATGTCTCTGTCATTTCTAGAGTTTTGGAAGTTGCTTAATTCTTGTTTACTTAGGTAATATTATATCCTTCTGGAGTCCTTTATGGAGATAAAGAATGAATAGTTATCATTTTCCATTGTTATGATAAAGATAAAATAGATATAAATATTGTGACTGTAATTATTGCTTGATAATTGTTTTGTTATATGTAATTTTACTATGTTAACATTAAAGCCTTCCTTTTTGTTTAAACAGAAAATGGGGAACTGGTGTAGGAGGTTTTTATTTTGTGTGTTGCTTTCATTGGTTGAATAAAGAGACTGCCTTGGCCTTTTGATAGGGCAGCCCTTAAATGGGCAGAGTAGACAGAACAGAATGCTGGAAAGAAGAGAAGTGTGGCAGATGTCATGCTTCTCCTCCCCAAGATGGACATTCAGACATTTGTTAGACTCATGCCAGTAAGCCACGACCTTGTGGTAACAAACAGATTAATTGAAATGTGTTTATCAATATGTGAGAGTTAGCTAATAAGAAGCTAGAGCTAATGGGCCAGGCAGTGTTTAAATGAATACAGTTTCTGTGTAATTATTTTGAATGTAAGCTAGCTGGGTGGCCAAGACGAAAAGCAGGCCCTCTCACACTACATTTGTGGTTGGGCACATGAGAGATAGTCTAAACATCAAACAATTACCTCAATCTGTGTACTGATGGAGAGACAATCTAAAGTTGGCTTTTAAGAATTAAATTAAGGCTAGCCTGTTTTTAGAAATGACATTGTCTCTTTTCTCTGGGGTTTTGGGACATTCATGGTTTTCCACATCATTGTTGAAAATTCCAATGAGCCCCAGAAAACACTTAGAATAAAATATGACAGCCGTATTAATCTTAATCAGTTCTTATGTATCAAGGATAATGGCGTGGTGAGGGCAAAGTGTATATCCCATTCAGAATCAAGTGCATATTGATACCAGTCAATACAGCTGAACTGCAAAACCCTTAGGTACATTATGCATTAGATTTTTTTAAAAAAAATATTTTTAAATTATTTTGCATGTATGAGTGCTTTGCCTTTATATATTTATGAATGTGTATGTGTGAGTGTATATATGTGTATGTAACATGCTTGACCGGAGTCCAAGGAGGACAGAAGAGAACAACAAATCCTCTAGAACTGTAATTGTGAGCTGGTCATGGGGGTGCTGGGAATTGTGTACTCTTAACCACTGAGCCATCTCTCCAGTCTCATGCATCTGATTTTGAATGAATTTTGGGTCATTGTACATTCAGAAGCCTTTTGCTAAACAATCTGGAAGTGATGGGCCACACTTGTAATTTTAGCACGTGGTAGAATGAAGTAGGAGGCTTGCTGGAAGATTTAGGACAATGTGGGCTATAGAGTGACACCTTTTCTACAGTAACAAACAAACCACTTCCTACAATCCAAAATAAACAAAACCAAAAAAAAAAAAAAAGAAACCATTTACCTGCGTCAACATTTTTTCAACTCCTACATTCAATGTAACCTCACGTGCGTTTGTAGCCCATGGTTTAAAAAATGGCCATAGTATGATATAGCAAGAAGGTCCTCACTGGACACTGACTCCATGTTTTTGCATTCTGCAGCCTTTAGAAATAAAGGAAGCGAATCTTGTATCTTTCTAAGTTTTCTAGTTTCCAGCCAATACCGTATTATAGTCAGAGAAAATGGACTAATACAAAATCTTCTTTTTGTCCTGTACCATTATCCCTGCAGTAATGTGCCTTATATATCTAGGAAGAATGAAATAACATAGGCAATTAACCTTAAGACGTATTTTTATAGACATTAGCTGCTTCTGCTTCTTTTTATCATGATCTTCTTGATTGTTCTCTGTATCATGAGACTGCACCTCACTTAGGGGTGGAAATGTACAATCAATGCATACAATAAAGTGCCCCTGAGAAATTTGCCTTCTAGAGCACAGCAGAAAGTCAACTTTGTCATGAATATTTGTATATGTGAATTTAATTACCATCCATGTAAGTTAGAAAGAGGTAATACAAATATATGTATATCCAGAGACCGAGACATGTTGCTTTAGATAATTATAAAATCAACATTTTAAAGGTTATTAATATATTCCCCTCAACAGGCAAATGCTAAAAAAACTTCTAATATAACTGGGCTCCAAAGTGTCATAGAGGAGAAATTAATCATGTAAAAAAGAAAATCTTGATTAGGAAAAGAAGAATAATAACAGAAACTACAAGTGGTGACCTAATCATGATTTTTTTTCTTCTCTCCCCACAGCTTGTAACAAAGGCTAGATAAAGTAGAAGGGAAGACCTAAGAACAAATTATAAATCCCTAGCAAAAGTAAATATGTGAAATCAAGGTTAGGCTGGGGGTAATAATTAAAGGTTGAGTTTAGTGTTTCAACCGTAGTCACTTCATTATATCAAGATCTCTGAAAACAGAAATGGAAATGGCTTTCCTATGTGGAGTTAGAATGATACTTAAATTGTCAGAAAGGCAAGGGAAGCATGAACAGTATGGAAAGCTATATGACTGTTGGGGTCACATGAATGTGGTGATATCCTTTTACGAACGAAGCTTCTATTACGAGCTCATGATGAACTCTGGTGGAAAGGGCCTGCCCTGCTCTTTTTTGTAGCAATGAGTCCAGTGAATATCTTGCTGTTAGCCTCACTGGCCTGACTCTTTGACTCTTGGCTGCAGGTTGTACTTCTAGAGGAGGCATGGTTTTAATCCAAGTCTCCTACTGGGGAAAATGGAGGGCAGTTGATGGTTTGAATGCTCAGTCTGAGCTCTTTCTGCTAAGACCCATGAATAAGAGGCCTATGCTTACCACTGCTCTCCAACATGAACCTTGTTAGACATTTTAGCTGCTGTTTTCTTCTAAGTATGATGCACAACAGCAAAATGAAAGCATTCAGAAAGCTCTACGTGGATAACTTTTACTGAAAATATTGCTATTAATGTAAACACATTTACCCCAGAATAATGGAACAAAGGCCAGTTTCCAGCTTACTGCTCTTAGGAGGAGGAATGGGCTCTTGAAAGTGATTGCATGGGTGAACACAATTTGTACTAAGTTTGCCTCTCAATTGGACTTCTGACAGCTTTTCAACTGTGTTTGAAACACCAGAGAAATTTCTCTTTTGTCCCTCAAAGGGAAGTGGCTAAATTGATTTCAGTTATCTATCTGGAAAACCATCTCTCTGGATACATAAAACAACTTTATAAAGCAATAAAGATGAGGCCCTGGGCCATGGCTGCTGTCTTATAATTACACCACACATACAATTCATTAGCAATAAAAATGCACAGTTTGTTTTTGGAAATGTTCTGGCTGAATTGCAGGTGTTTATCATTATCTCTAAACAAAAAATCTCTGTATGGATTGTGACAACTCTTAGACAGGTGCTATTTGAATAAGTAAATAATTAATAAAACATTGGAGGAATTCTGATTACAGTTTTTCAGGTAGGTAGATTAATAATTCTGGAGGCCAGTCTTCCCTAACAGCCTGGACTTTGGCAAGTTGAGTGCTTTGTAGAGGAGCCAATGGACCTACTTAAAGTATCATTGCTCCACAGGTTATATGGGAGATGGAAAAAAAGCATAAAGGTTAGATGCACCACCCGTTAGTTGCCTATTTTCATCTTGGAGGTAATGAGCACTTTGGAAGAAATTCACAGTTGGGTACTGTATAGGAATAGAGAATAATATGTTGTGAACTGATATGTAATTCAAACACACAGAGAAGTTCTTTATGTATAGTGGAATGCTTTGATTGCTACCTGGACGCTGGATTTCTTCTGTTAAAGGTATTTTGGTTTGTATGCCATTGTGTGGTGGTTTTTTGTTTTGTGTGTTGGGGGGTAAGGATTAGGACTGCCTACTCTGTCATCCTGCTTCTCCATAGAGTTTTATTGTTTTTATTTTTCTTTTTTCAAATACAGGGTTCTGTTGTTAGCTTAGGTCAGTATAGAATTCAAAATCTTCCTGCTCTAGACTCCAAATGCTGGGATTAGAGGAGAGTGCCCCTCACCATTCCCCAGCTCCATTAGTTCTTTATGCAGGCTGAATTCAATAAGAAGTGCATGCAGAAGAGTTAGTTTGTGCCTCCCTAGTACAGAGTGTAAACCTGTGTAAAGTTAAAAAGTGATCAATGGGGATCTTCAGCTTTTTGCTCCTTTGGGAGGCTATATTCTAAGCTTGCTCCTGGGTGACCCTCTAAGAGTCATAAGTAGAAGTAAATGAAGAAACAGTAAGGAGAAGAAAAAATTGTGTGCAAGAATTAAATAAATAGTAAAGAGCATGACGTTAATCAGGGCCACCACTATTACAATTTTTCCTTAGGTCTCCTTCTAAACTGTTCACATTTGTTTTATACTTCAGTACTTATACTGCCCTGCATTTAATTCATTATTATTAATTATTCTTTTGTTAAAATGCTTATTTGTCTGCTGCATACATGTATGTGTATGTACATACATTTTCATTGTGTAAGTACATTCAGATGTGTTCAATGCCCTAGAACAGTTGTGAAGAACATTAGATGTGCCTGGGTAGCAAACTGTGATCTTCTGCAAAAGCAGTATGTACTCCTAAACTTAAAGGTAAATATTACTAGATAAAAATGAACTTCATATTCTAACTTTTCAGAGCATTTTAATTTTTCCAATGAATTCTTCTAATACCAACAAATCTCTATGTTACTTATAAGAAATCATTCCGATGTTATTTTTAATCTGAGGCTATAATTATTGATGATATTTGTATTAATAATAGTTCAAGTTGTTGAATGCTTGTCATATATTAGGCTCTTGAACTATCTTTACTTGTGTTTATTTTATTTAATACTCAGTACCCTCTAAGAAATATTAATTATCAAAACTATTTTGAATATTAAAAACTGAAATCAACAAGATTCAATATTTTTTCATTATCATATGGTCATGAGAATAGGACACATTTCATAAGAATATTTAGAATAATAAAATATTTACAACAGTATATTGAAACAGAGAGAACTTATAGATGGAATTGAGTGGCTTGGCTAGATGAGGTCTGAGAAGTGAATTCCTAATTGTCTTCAGGTTTTGATCTTTTTTTAGAGAGATCCACAGTCTAGTTGATTTGCTTAATGATTCTATCAAGGAGAAATGGGGTAATGTTAGAAGCAAAAAGCTGGAAAGAAGGTGACATATCCTGTGATCAAAGCATTGAAATAAATGATTCAGAAATGATGAATGGTTCTCAGTCAGCCATGGGACCTGGTCATTTGGCCCAATGCTTATTCCATTATAAGAGTCAGATGAGCTAACTTTTAAAAACAGAAGATAAAGAAGCATGTTTCTTGTTCCAGATCTATTTCTCTCTTCATTCATTATTTTAGAAAGATATACTTCATTGTAGTACTTCCATGTTTTAAAGTGAGTAACTTAGTGATATGAACTATAATTAATGTAATGTTAAAATGATATTCGTTTTTTAATAAGGTATTTTCAGATAAATGGGTATTGACTTTTAAATAGCAGTTAATATGATTCTTAAGGGCAATTTTTATATCCCAGGGTTCGGAGTGTGAGGTATATATTAACTTTGGGGAAAAAAAAATCAAGATGATAACTGCTTAAAATGATTAAGGGGTTTACTTTGGATAAAGGGGTTTATTGTGCATTGCAGGATACATATTAAGTATCCAGATAGCAAATGGACTTATTATGTATGAGCTGAGCAATATACAGTAAAGCTAAATGGAAGAGTCCAACTTTGGGTGTCGTGAAGCTATATGTTTAACATGCTTCAGGAGGTCTAATCCTGATAACTGAAGACCAATTTCTGTCTTAGAGTCTCTTGCTTTGAAAAGACGCCATGACCACAGAAACTTTTATAAAGAAAAACATTTAATTCGGACTGGCTTACAGTTTCAGATGTTTAGTCCACTGTTATTATGGTGGGAAGCATGGTGGCACACAGGCAGACATGGTGCTGGTGAAGGAACTGAGAGTTCTGCATCTGGATCCGCATGCAGCAGCGAGAGAACTGTGAGAAACTGGGCTTAGTTAGCTTGAACATCTGAAACCTCAAAGTTTGATCCCAGTGACACACTTCCCGCAACAAGGCCATATCTACACCAACAAGGCTACATCTTCTAATAGTGTCACTGCTTACGGGTCTATGGGGACCATTTCATTACAGCCACCACAGTTCCACTACCATTATCATAAGGTATACTTATTATTGATCTTCCATGAACTGCTCTAGGGCTTGTAATTGTCATACCTAGGTGCTTGATCAATCATTTGAATGATGAGATCAATACACTTTTCAAACTTCTCTCCCAAAACAGAGATCAGTTGTAGGGCCCTGTCTGTTTACATTCATTCTATGGAAAAACATATGAGTATTTAATTAATTATTGATAAGTAATACAAACATCTATGCATTAAAGAGGAGAGGATTATAACTTTGGGTCCATTTTTGAAATGCATTCACTTGGCATAGATCTGAAATGAAAGAGAATAAGTATGAACTACAAACATAATTCTACAGATATGAATATATTCATATCTCTCTCTCTATATATATATATGTATATATATTGTTAACTTTTAGGCCTCATGGTGTCTAGGTCTGGTGCTTTTGTTCTAAATACAATCTAGAAGTCTCTAACTTTGGAATGATAACTGAAGATTTTCTATTTTCTTAATTTATTCCCCTTTAATAAAGAATTAGGAACATTTGTATGAGTTTCAGGATTTACTCAGCTCCTGTACTTAGGCAGTAGGCACCTTCTAAAGTCTTCCTTTCTTGAGCTTGTTATATTGACCTAATCTAAACTCCATTTAATGAAACTTACAGTTTCTGGTACTTGAGCTTGACCTGAGAAGATTTTGCTTCAAACATTAATTACTCCAGATAGGATTCTCAAATACCAAAATAGCTTGCCTTAATAGTTTTACTGACTCCTTACACAATATTATGAATCCTATGATCCATTGACCATAATAATCCTAATTTACCTGTAGATCATAAGAAACTCATCTATGACCTCACAGCTTAAGAGTTTTTATTTTAAACTCTCACAAGCTTGATGATACAATGAACACAATAAATGCATAAAAAATAGCATATTCTGGGTTGGTTTGGTTAGAGGTAATTTCTACAGAAAGCAAATTTCTAATTTGTCCTTTAGTTTAATATGATATTTACGCAACATTGAAAGTGACTGAAGGAAAAAATTAATACAAAACTACATTTGGAAAATAAAACATATATATTGATGTGGCTATGATAGTGGCTAAGCATATTTCTTTGGAATTATGGGTCAAATTAATTGATAGCAATATTAAGTTTATCTTGTCGAACAACTCAATTGATGTTTGCATCTTCTGACCAATATTCTTGGTTGCTTCATAGTTAGCTGTTACCCCCTCTCCCTCTTCCCCTCTCTCTCATGTGTACGTACATGTGTACGTGTGCATGTGCATGCATGTATAAGCCAGAGGTAGACATTGGATGTCTTTGTCTGTGGCATTCCATCTTATTTCTGGAGACAGGATCTCTCTCAACAGATCTGGAACTCAACATCATAGCTAGATATTGGCTATAAAGCCCTAGGGTTCTCCTGTGTCTGCCTCCCTAGCACTTGGACTACAAGCCCACATACTGCTATGATCAGTTATTTTTGTTTGTTTGTTTGTTTGTGGGTTAATTTTTTGAGACTGTCTTACTCTGTAGCTTTGGCTGTCCTGCAACTCACTATGTAATTAGATTGGCTTCAATCTCATAGAAACCCCTTTCTCTGTCTCCCAAGTGCTAGGATTAAAAGCATGTAACATAGTTTTTTTTTTCCAGTAGATTCTGGGGTTCTGAACTTAGAACCTTCTTTTTGTATGGTAACCACTTCAACAACTGAACTCTGTCCCCAGCCTCAGCACCACATTTTTAATGTGTGACATGGGATTGAATATTTTAGTTTGTTATTTTAAATAGTTTGCTATTTTAAACAATGAATTCTCTTTTTAAAAGGCATGTTTTTTTTTTTAAGATTGGAAAACAGAAAGTAACTGGATTTTTACAATGAACACTCCTTTATCCCTGAATTCTTATTTTTACCTACTAGTTTCTGTAGTGGTTGCTGGTGGCATCATTCTGTTTTATGACAGCAGATTCTACCGTTTATTCAATGGCAAGTAGAAACTCATTGTCGGAAGTGATAAAGAAATCGAGTCACTTATTTATAGAATGGTGTTCTGTTGTAGGAGAGAGGCTGCTTGGTCATTTTCGACTGCTCATCCCTGAAATAATCACACAGAAACTACATTAATTAAATCATTGCTTGGTCTATTAGCTCTAGCTTCTTATTGGCTAACTCTTATATTCATTTTAACCCATTTCTATTAATCTGTATATTGTCACATGGCTGTGACTTACCAGGTAAATTCACGGTGTCTATCACTAGCAGCTCCATGGCTTCTCTCTAACTATGCCTTCTTCCTCCCATGCTATAGGCCAAGCCAGTTCTTTATTAATTAACCAATAAAAACAACACATAGACAGAAGTACTCCCACACTATTTCCCCTTTTCTTTTTAAACAAAAAGGAAGGCTTTACCGTAGTAAAATTACATATAACAAAACAGTTATCAAGCAAAAATTACATTTACAATATTTCTATTTCCTTTATCTTTTATGATAACTAAGGAAACTTATAACTATAAATTCTTGAATTTCATTAAAGACTCCAGAGGGATATAATATTACCTAAATAAACAGGAAGTACATTGTAAACAATTTCTAAAACTCTAGAATTGACAGAGACATCTCGCTGCCTGGACAGTCACCAGGTTTTCTGTACTGTTGGGGCATCCATCTTCAGCCTACAGGCCCATAGTGTCCAGCAGGCTTTTCATGAAGCATGAAATCTCAAAGACAGTCTAGCAGACTCTTTCATGAATCAGGAACCCCGAAGGGTCACCTCACCTTTAGGCAAGTTCAGCGGTCTTTTTTCTGTGTGTACTGTGTGTCCAGTTTAGCAGTCCAGGCAAGAGCAGTTTCTTGCCCAAATGGCTAGCAAACTCCAAAGGAACCTCTTCACTGTCCATCTTGCTCTTGAAGTAAGTGCTCCTTCCAGGAGCAGATGTGTCTCACTGTCATGAAAATCTTAAGTTTTTAAAACATTTAAATACAATATTCTGAATGTTTCTGAAAGATTTGAAGAATACCTATCTAACTGAAATATATCTCTGTATGTCTAGAAAATCTAATGAACATGACTACAAACTTGACTATTATAGATGATTATCTATTACCCTATATTTCTTAATTATACATTGCATTGTTAAATGAATTGCACCAATACAATATATTAATCAAGATCAGAAATACATAGACAGAAATACACATAGACAGAAGGACCTCCTACACCAATGTTCTCCCTGTGAGAGTCAGCCATTTTTTACTTAAATTAATCAAGGATATTAAAATGGTATCCATGTCTTTTCATGGGTCCTATAGTTCAACAACATGCACAGAAATTTAGCAAAGATCTCAGAGTACTTCTGAATATTAAGATTAGGAATTCTAGTTACAGTTTGGGTTTCATCAAATGCCTGGATTCCACATGTCCACCTTGTCATGTTTATTCCTCTCTAACATTCCTTTCAGGTGTGAAGGCCCAACCTTTATAGTTTAGAAAGGATTAACATCTTACAGTATGTATTAATGAACACTGAAGTTAAACATCACTCAACCTGAAATCTTAGGTAGTCATCATAGTGGTGCCTTTGCTTTAAAAAGCAAAACAAACAAACAAAACCCCTTTTGAAAGCTGTTAGGAGACAGGTGTGGTCAGTAGAAGTCTGGGTCACTTGATGTAGTGGAGCTGGGCCTGTGGACACTTAGGCATAGGGTTGAGCTCCTGTAGCTTCTGTGGGCTGACTGCATAGTGGGTGCCAGGACAGAGAGGCCTCCTTCCCACACAGAGCTCCAAGTCCCACCCAGCAGCACAGACACTGAGAGAAACAATTAATAAATGGGACCTCCTGAAACTGAAAAGCTTCTGTAAAGCAAAGGACAACGTCAAATAAAAAAAAAATGACAGCCTACAGAATGGGAAATGATCTTCACTAACCCCACTTCAGACAGAGGTCTGAACTCCAAAATATACAAAGAACTCAAGAAATTGGTCACCAAAAGAACAAATAGTCCAATAAAAGATAGAGTACAGACCTAAACAGAGAACTCTCAACAGAGGAATGTAAAATGACTGAAAGACACATAGGAAATGTTCAACATCCTTAGTCATCAGAGAAATGCAAATCAAAACAACTCTGAGATTCCATCTTACACCGGTAAGAATGGCCAAGATCAAAAACACTGATGACAACTTATGCTGGAGAGGTTGTGGGGAAAAGGGAACACTCCTCCATTACCGATAGCAATGCAAGCTAGTACAACCCCTTTGGATGTCAGTGTGGCGATTTATCAGAAAATTAGGAAACAACCTTCCTCAAGACCCAGTAATACCGCTTTTGGGTATATATCCAAAGGATGTTCAATCGTGCCACAAGGACATGTGCTCAACTATGTTCATAGCAGCATTGTTTGTCACAGCCAGAACCTAGAAAGAACCTAAATGCCCCTTGACCGAAGAATGGATAAGGAAAATGTGGTATATTTACATAATGGAGTACTACACAGCAGAAAAATTGACATCTTGAATTTTGCAGAAAAATGGATGTAGCTAGAAAAGATTCTGAGTGAGGAAACCCAGACTGAAAGACTATTATCACATGTACTCACTCGTAAGTGGTTTTTAAACATAAAGCAAAGAAAACCAGCCTCCAAATTACAACCCCAAAAAACTTAGACAACAATAAGGATACTAAGAGAGACTTACATATATCTAATCTACATGGGAAGTAGAAAAAGACAAGATCTCCTGAGTAAATTGGGAGAATGGGGACATTGGGGGAGCATTAAAGGGGGAGGAGAGAGGCAGGGAGGGGAGCAGAGAGAAAAATGTAGAGCTCAATAAAATTGATTAAAAAGAACAAAAAAAAATTTGCATTAAGGCCCATCTGTATACTCAATTTTACTTGAATAATTTTAGTTAAAAGTGAACCTGGTAGCCATTTAATGTTTTCTTATCTTCAGTATTTATAAATATTTGTATTCTAAATGCTGTATAATAATGATGATTGTATATGCTACTGGCTAATAAAAATGAAATTTTTATTGAATTTTATTGAATTTGGGATTCAACCTCTGTACTCCCTGACTTGTCAAGATATAACAGTTTCTTATAGTCTCTTTTAATGTATGCATTCTATGCCATTAAAATATTTTATGTGAGCTCAAAAAAAAAAAAGAGAGAGAGAGATTCTGGTAACCTGGCTAAACGTTAGTCTTTTTTAAAAATGTTCAGATGTGAGGTTAAGATCAAGAAACTTTGATCTAAAGGTTTGTTGAGGTTGTGAAGATATCCAATAGCTTCAGAATGTTTTTTTTTTTTGTTGTTGTTGTTTTCTTTTTTTTCCATGCAGGGTGAGGTTGAATGTTTATTCAGGGGGTTATAGAGGAGGAACGGTGAAGGGGGGCAGAGAGAGAGGGAGAGAGAGAGAGAGGAGAGAGAGGAGAGAGAGAGAAGAAGAGAAAGAGATAGAGACAGAGAGCCAGAATGTTTTAAAATCAAATCTTGCAGTTTAAAGCTGTTTCAGCGTTGGAGAACTGAACAGCCTGCTAGGAAATGTACCATGGCTCTCTAATGATTTGTTTGGACAATGTCTAATTCAGTATTATTCCCTATAAATCCATTACCCAAAAACTCACTATAATGAAGGACACATGGTAAAATAGTAAGTTATTAATTTGACTTTAATTTTAGTAGGCCATATTTATATTTATATTTATTAGAGAAGATCATTGTTTTATTTAATCCTTCAAATTTCATAGATGCACATAATATATTCTGATCATACACAGCCTGAACTAGCTGCTTCCAACTCCTCCTGGAGCCACCTCATCATGTCACCTTCTAAACACGATGCCTTTTCTCTAATAACCCACTGAATCCAAGTCATGAGCCCTATGCATCAACAACCTACCAGGGGCCATATCCCCCCAAAACTTGTTCTTCCTCTTCAGCAGACTTAACTTTCAATACCTTATAAGTTCTCCTCCTCTATGCTGAAATGTTTACTTGCTTGATTTTGGTTTAGATGTTATGCAGGCAACTATAGTTGCTTTGAGTTTTTGAGAGCAATAGCCACATCCTGATTAGAAAGCAACGTTTTACACTATTTTTCTTTGACCTCTGACTTTTACTAACTTTCTGTTATCTGAACATTAATTTTTGTCCCTCTGTATCTTGAAGAATTAAATACTGAATTTATGTGTTTTTATTGTAATGTCAGCAAAAGGACTTTTATATGTTTGATTTTTTGACAGAAAGAAAAAAAAAGCTAAAAGTCACAACTTATCTCATGGACTTAGTTTATGCAGATTTAGGATTTTTCAGCTTCATGGTACATGCTTTTTCTATAAACAATTTTTCTATAATGCCAGACTTTTATTAAATATGCATCGCAACATCAGGTGCTATGTACAACTCCCAAGGTTCCAATTGATTTTACTGAAATGCTTGATATAGTAGAAACATTTTTATCTCTCTCCTAGGTTAATGAGATTTTACTTTTAGTGCATGAATAAACATATTTAATTGATCATTATATGTGATAGAATTATATTTAGGAGCACTTAGTGATCATAAAATGTAAAACAAAAGTACAAAAACATAGATAGAGTGGTTGATAAAAATGTAGTTATAGATGAGATTAGAGGACAATTGACATTATGGCCTATGTATTTTTCCACAGGAAAATACATTTTAAGTAACTGCAGTGACAAAATTACCACCATGGAGAAGCTTTATACCAGCTGAAGATAAACCACAGAGACTTCAGTTTCATTCCCTAGGCTGCTACATTTATGCTCTTCTTTGTGTGACTGACCTTGTCCTCCACTGATGCAAATCCAAATTTTAAGGAAGTGTTAATGAATTTCATCACAGCTGTGAAAATGTTCCTGTGGGGAACATCACAGTACCAGTTGATAAGTAAGGTTTGGAATGTGTAAAACATTACTGAAATATAAGGACATGCCATAATTCTTACAAAGCAGAGAATGCCCTGAATCCAGTATCATTTCAATGTCTATATGAAAGTTCAAAGATTCCTTTCTATGACATGAGAAACATTTATTTTAGAGTTGTAAGTAACTTAAAAATAACATGGATTTCACATGTATTCTTCACAGATTAAGTGGATTGATTAAATGACGTTAACTATTTTTTAAAGTCATATCTACTTTTTATTAAGGTAGATTCCAAGTAATTTATAGTAGATAAAGAAAAGTATTCGAGCATTTTTGTCCTACATAAACAGCAGATTGTTTATCTTAAGGCCTAATCTCAACATTCCCTGTGATGACATTATGAGATAAGTATTAGATAAAACATTTGAGGTTCAGAATTATTTAAGCATCAAGAAGATAATTTTTCTTTTCTTAACATGATTTTTATTGATTCTTTGGGAATTTCACATCATGAACCCCAATCTCACTCATTCCCCATTTCTTCCATATCCACTCTCCCTCTGTAACCTTCCCTCCAAAAGAAAATTAACAATAAAACTGAAATAAAAAAAAACAATGAGACATCTTGCCAATCCCTCTGGGTAATGGTCTGATTCTCTATCAATCTCAGCCTGAAGAAGGTCTTTTTAAAAATAAATTTATTATATACATTTGAGAGTTGCAGCAAGATGTTATGGAATCCAAATAGTCAAAGAGTTTCTAGACTAAAGCAAATTTATATATATATATATACTATCTCACATTGTCTAGCCACATTTTGTGTGTGGCAAGACTTGCTAAGTCCTAATTACTCTCTAGTGCAGTAAAATAGTTTTGTCAACTATAGTCCTTATGTTTTAGGTTTCATGCTATTTGTATCCTTTGGGCTTTCATATCTTATTAATAATATATAAAATGATTAGTTATCACATTTTTATACACAATTCATTTTAACATAGGCACTCTTCCATTGTGTCTCTCCTTAAGCAATTGCTGTTCCACTTCATTCTTTAATTAATTCCTCCTCTATTTTCTTTTTCACAATATGTTTAGATTTGTTTATTTTATGTGTGCATCTGTGTTTTGCTTACAAGTATGTGCACCACATTAGTTCAGAGCCTGTGGAGGTCAGAAGAGGGCATGGTATTTCCTGGAACTTGAGTAACTGCTGATTATAAGCCATCATGTGGGTGCTTTTGATCACTGAACCATCACTCCATCTCCCTTCCTCTATTTTTCATGTCTCTTTTCCACTGTGACATAATTACCTTAATTTGGGTTGTATTCGAAAGTATTGGTAACTTACCTGGGCTAAATCATTGAAGAAAATCTGTCTTTATCCTCCAGCAATCTGTCTTTACCCCTAAATCCTGAAGAAGGGGCAGGGCCTCACAAACCCCTTCCACTTTTATCCAATGCTTGCCTAGCTATACATCTTCAGGGAGGAGAGTGGTACCTCATGAGCCTCATCCCCAATTAGCCAATGTTGACATGCCTAACTTTCTGCAGGTGTTCTTTAGGTAATCAGATCTGTTATACTCTAAAGATAGAATTCCACAGCACTTCACACTTCATTTGGTTCCTACTTTCTTCTCTCCTTCTTCTTAAAGGTTCGTGAGCCTCCACTATAACTCTGCATTCAGTAGTCATTCTTAGCAGTCCAACCAGATAGGAGATTCTGCAATAAGGACCACCCACTTCCAAAAGAAGTTTCTCTGACCAAAGAAAACAGCATTAACATACATTTTAAGAAGTCATTTTGACACACACATACACACAATATATTTATTTTGTGGTAGCAGTAGTCCATTCCCTATGATGGTCTATGATCTTACCAGCTATTTAGTTTGCGTTCTTTTGCTGTGATAAAATACATGACAAGAAGCACCACAAGGAGAAAAAATGGTTCATTTGACTCCCATTTCTCAATTATAGTCCATCATTAACGGAAGCCATGGCAGACATTCAAGGTAGGAGTCTGGCGACAGTAACTGAAGCAGAACTCATGGAAGAATTTTTTTGATAGGCTTTCTCTTTCTGACTTACTTTGTATGCTTTCTTATGCTACCCTGTACCTGCTGGGAGGGTAAAACCCAAAGTGGACTGTGCCCCCTCTCATCAATGATTAATGAAAAATAAGTGCCCCACAGACTTGCTCACAAGCCAATCTGATGTAGGCATTTTCTCAACTGAAATTCCCCCTTCCCAGACTATGCCAGCTTGTATCAAGCTGACAAACAAAAACATATACCTTTCAAATCCAAATCTTAAAATAAAACCCCAAAACAACAACAAGCCAAAAACTACCTCATGTGGGAGGTGATGTATGATGTGAATATGTTTTATTGCCATTGGTTAATAAAGAAGCTGCTTTGGGCCAGTGGCTTTGGGCCAGTGGCTTAACAAAGTAAAATCAGGCTGAAAGAGATATATAGAGAGAGTAGGAAGAGTCAGAGAGAAGATACATAGCTGTTGCCAGAGACAGATGCACCAGAACCTTGCTGGTAAGCCACAGTCATGTGTCAATACATAGGTTAATAGAAATTGGCTAATTTAAGATATGAGAGTTAGTTAACAACCAGTTTAAGCTATTGGCCAAACAGTATTGCAAATAGTATAGTTTCTGTGTGATTATTTCATGTTTGATCAGCCGGGAATGAATGAACAGCCTCCCCCAAAAACCACATACTATCACACCAGCCATGAGTTTTTAACTAGGTTTACAGTACCAGATGTGAATTTCCATCCTGTAGAAGAGGCCTTAAATCCTGTAAATTATTGTGTCTTTTAGTAAGTTGACATCAGTGGTAATATCTTGTGTGTTGGTCAGGGTTCAGAGCTGAGTGAGATTGGTGATGTCTATTCTCTCCTTACCAAAATGCATAGCACTTTGTGGCACTGTGAGAGCAAGCCAGGAGGAAGGAAGATTCTCTCGGGTCCACATTGGTTTTTCTATTTTCTGTAGTCAAAGCATGTAGGGCCTTCAGCTGTAAAGACTTACCATCTACTTCTCATTGACAACTAGCAGCAGTGGCAATAGCCTTTTATAGTTTTGGGAGGTTGGCTCAATAGCTGTCCTTATTAACAATATATAAGGAGCAAGCCAGTTCTCCCTTTTTCATTTCTTAACCCATGGTTTCTGGAAACTGCTTTATCCATTTGTGCAGGCTATTTCTATTCAAGTTTGATTTTTTTTAATTTAGCTTACAAAGTATCAGTTTTCCATACGAGCTTTACATATGAACTTAGTTTTTGTTGACAGTCCCTAAAAATCTTTTCTTTTCCCCCTTTATTCTGCCTCATCCCTCATTTATACAGTTTGACCTCCATTATTCCTCCTTCTCCTTTATTATAACATTTGTTTATCTAGCCCTTCCCTTAAGGATTATTTCCCCTTTGATTCTTGGACCACTTCTAGTTTCCTGGCGTCTATACACACTTCTATATATACCACATAAATGCACATATATGAAAGTAAGAATGTAGGACAGCATGTGAGAGAGAATATATGACATTTGTCTTTCTGCTTGTGGGTTACCTCACTTATACATTATTTTCAGTTCTAATCATTTACCTAAAAATTTCATTATTTTCATCTTTCTTTATGAATGACTAAATCCCATTTTGCATATGTAGCATATTTTCTTTATCTGCTCATTAATTGATTTCATTTCCTACCTACTATGATTAGAACAGTAATAAAGATGAATGAGCAACAGACCTAAATGGGACTTACATATCAAACCTCTCATAAGGCTAAGAGGTCTTCAGAAAGACGGTACTGACAGTTGCACATATGAATAGAGTCTAATAGAACTCACAAGACTTCATTATGTTAGCCATTCAGACCATTGTTGTCAGTTCATTGTCTCCTAAACCTATTAGATAGTGAGCTATAGATAGTACAATCAAACTAGGGAATTCATTGGAGTAGAAAGGCCACAGCCAGTGATCTGGAGAAGATGTTCAGTCTTTGTTTTAATTAGTCTTTGTTCAACACTAAGGTGATGGTTGAATGTTTTGTCATGCCATTTAACACGGACAGTTATACTACCTTAAAGAGGTGGAAGCACATTACTCAAACTACTTGTTTCCTTTGGACTGTTTCATTTGGTTTTCTGTGGCTATTACTTTGGAGGAGGATTTACTTATAGTGTTCCCTTAGCTGACTATTCTCACAGTTAGTGGATAAAGCCCATCTGTAGATTACACATGGTCTTAAAATTTTGTTTTTTTTTTCCTGTGCAGTGTCATCTTACCCGTTGCTCATGTTACTCATGGAAACATAGCAAATGTATGAAGTCATTGAATGCCAGTGCAGGAAGTGTAATTTAGGGAGACATAAGTATAATTTATGACAAGGTGGTATTTTTGAGTATTTAATTTTCAGAAACAGTGTCAAAATAGTGCAAAGTATGCATGAGATTTCATAGGAATACTGAATGGGAAGTTTAATAAATAGACTGTCTCAGCTAATATCCTGAAAAACAACAGCAGGTCAGTGATTTTAAATTTTTGCTGAAAAAAAATTATGTGGAATCTGTGCTGTCATAAATGAAGTCTTGACAACGCTGGGGTTTGTTTAGAAGAAAATGGAAATATTGATGCAAAGGGATGAAGAAGACATTAAGAATAAACCCAAAGGCAAAGTGGTACATCAAATAGGCATAGTGAAAGAAATTGTGTTTTGTTTGATTTTTAGAAATACCACAGGGAGTGTAAAAATAATTAGATGGTGGTGTTGAAAATGCTCTGTCCTCCATGCTTCTATGACAATTGTGTTTTGCCTGTGCATTCTGATTCCCAGGAACCACTCAATTTCTTTCATTAACATATTTGGCTATGCAAACCACTTAGCCTTGAGGTGCTCGTTTGCTTCAGTTGTCTTCATGATTGTGTGTTTCAATTTCCTTCTTATTTGGGTTGATTATCTTTCCCAGACAATCAATAAGAACAAAATGAGTGTAGCTGCATGTAAATAGATTGGACTGCATACAACATTCTGGTCTTTAGATGAGAATTAGTGTTCCATGCTCAAGGTGTTGCATTTAGCTGCTCTGCCACTTGTTACTACAGGAGTCACACAAATCATCCCCTCACTGTATAATACTAACCCTTCTCTCAAGGTACTTCCAAGAGTTTATAATTGCCATAAATCTCACTCTCATGTTATTTGTGTTTCTATTAGTTGTCTTTTAAAAAATACAAGAGTGTTTTCTAACATGTATTTCTTGAGGGACTTTACCTTGAAATTGCAGATCAGATATAAATAAATGAATTCTAAAGTTAGCACCAAACACTATTAATACTCAGGGGGTTAGTTTTTGCCTACTCTTCCCAATTTTAATATTTTTTTCTACATTCTAATCCAGAAACCACTCTAAGTTAAACTCTGTCACAGTTATCAAGATATTTTTGCTACTTTAAATTTAGAGATTAAAAGCTGACAAATCCACAACAGACAGATTTTGTTGGGCTTTTTGAAAGAAGGCTTTACTGTGTAGCCCAGGCTGGACTCAAACTCATGTTCTTCCAGCCTCAACCTCCCAAACAAGTTCTGGGATTATAGGCATGCAGCACCGTGCCCAGCACGATTTCTTTATTAAAAAGAGAAGCCCAGGGAGATTTCTTTATTAAAAAATTCCCTAACTATACTATGAAGTCCAGAAGTTTCCTGAACTTATCTTGTAACTAATTCAATTTTATGAAATCATTCAGAGGCTGGAGTCTTCCCTACAGAAATTCTATTCATGTCAGTGCTTCTGACTTTTTAAAATGTATTTCATTATTTTATCTTGGCCACCAACAAGCCACAGCTTTGTTTTGCAAGATATGATTTGGATATTTGCTTAGAGAAATCCAAAGTTATAGTAACCGTTTTTCATGGGTGGTAATGGATTGGCAAGGTATGTCATTAATTGGAGACACATCCCAAGCATATGCTTTCACAAAATACTTTTGTGCATTTTTGATTGTTTGCTTTTTACCCTCTTTGGAAAAACACAAACTTGATCTCCTATAACTTTGGTTGGGCGCTTGCCTTTTGATTCTAGGCCAAGACATGACTGCATGATAGGATCAGTCAATGTTCAGAGAATGAGCTCTTTGTGGAAAGCCATATACATCTTTGTGGGGTTCTTTGTTAGAGAAGTAAGTGCTGATTGATATTTCCTTAATGCCGTTAAGGTTAAGTCCGCCATCTCACTTCCACCTAGGCCCCAGAGGCTGTTTTAATGCTGTATTAAGCAGCCCGATCAATCAGTTTGTCAATATACTGCTTACTAAAAGACAGTGCCGCCAGGACTCTGAAGCAAAAATGTCCATTTTCCCTCTGTTCCTTATGTTTCCCTTCTGCAACAACATGAAGAAGGGGTAGCCCTTCATTAGCTAAGGGTTTTGACACCATGGTCTTTGCCAATGGATGTAAACCAGCAGGTCTATTATAAATCTCATCTGTTCCCTGCTTTATCTGCTTATATTGCTTAACATGAAGGGGTCCCTCTGGAAAGATTAGTATTTAGTGATGTGCAATTGGTTTCCTTTTATTATGTCAGCCTGAGAGACAAGTCACCACTTCCAATGAGTAAACATTTTTCTTGATAAATCTTGCAGTGACCTTGGTGTGACTCTCCTCTATTTGGAAATAATGATACCCTGGCCCATTAATCTTTCCAATGATGTTATCTGAACTCATGTAATGGTTACCAACCTTTGAGTTGCTCCAAGGAAATGAAGCATTGTGCAAATCTCCATCCATTCCACTGAGGTCACATGTTTCAGAACTTGCCCAGAAAGAATAATGGTGCATTCATGCTCACCTCTGCTTTGTGAATGGAGCCTCTCAGGAGTTGAGTTGCCCTTACCCATTTTTCTCTGTAGCCTGTATGACCTTCCCTAAGAGAAAGGTTCCTCTGCAGGGTAATTATGATGATTACGACTAATCCAGCCTTTTAAGTTAACATCTCACATCATCATGGACCATTAGAGCATTGGTGAAATTTGGAAGTCTGGTAGGGATGGAGTAGAAGTAGCCTCTTTTCTTCCCCTGAAATCATTAGGGGATTTATCTTGTTTCTCCCTTTCTTTTCCTGGGAGGGAAAACTTCATTCAACCATGATAGACAATTTTCCTGATCTGTTTTTATTCCAAATGATTGAATGCTTATAAAGTGTTAATACCTATGTGACAATTTAATTTCTGAGAGATTTGTATGTTGCTCTGGTGTGCCAGGATGTGAAAATTAATCCATTCTATAATATTCTTTTTCAGCTTTTTATAATTAGTTAAATTCTCTAAAGCAATACTCAGCTATAAGAACAACAGATATTTGACAAGTAAGAGGTCATTATTTGCATTTCAAAAGTATTCTTCACTTGACTAAATAATTACACCAAGTTTCTGAACTCCACAGTGTACCTACTCATTTATGTACAGATGAGCAAAACTGTTTGACAGGCTGGTGGGCAGAAAAATTAAAAAGTGCAAGTGTTAGAAACCATAATTTATTGGAGAATAAAAAATCTAACATGGAAAGGAGTTATAGCTGATTTGTAGTTCAAAAATTATATTTGTTGAGATACTGATTCCATGTGTAGCTTAAGTTTTTGAGTTGATGTGTATATGTCTACTGTGTGAGTTTATGCCATGTGTAGTCAGATGCCCCTGGATCATGGATGAGAGAGTTGGATCCCCCGGAGCTGCCAGATATGGGTGCTGGGAATTGAATTCAGCTACTCAACAAGTGCTCTTGACTGCTGTGTTCTTTCTCCACCTCTGTATTAGTTTAGTTTCTGTTGCTGTGGTAAAACATCTAGACCAATTCAAGTTAAAAAAAATAGTTAATTTGGAATTCTGGTTGCAGAGGCTTCGTGTCAGTAATGATGGGAAATCATGGTAGCAACAGCATGTATAGAGGCAGAAGATACCTGAGGGATTACATCTTCAACTTCAGGCATGAAGCAAAAAGGGTAATGACTTAAGCTCTCAAAGTCTCCTACCAGTGGCATAGTTCCTTCAATTATGGTCACACCTCCTTAACCTCCTCAAACAGTGCCAATAACTGGGGACCAAGTGTTCAAATACACGAGCTTATGGAGGAAATTGCCACTCCCACAAGCCCCCTAGATACAGCTTTTTAGGAACATTTATGCGTATTCCATATTTAGTTTCCAATTACTAGTAATTCCTGTGCCATTTCTACATCTAAAAGTTAAGACAGTAATAACAATCACAATCCTGTTTGTAGCTGCTAGAGATGATATAATTATACTAAAATGGTTAGTATGAATCTGTGTAATGGTGGAAGTTTAAGATGTTGCATTAGAAGTTTTGGAATAAAATTTTAGATTATAAAAATATATTTTCCTCATACTGGTGCAAATGGATCCTATAGTAAATCTTTGTACACCCACATACATGTCGCATACTCGCACACACAAACATACACATATACACACACACATGAGGTGGGAGATAAAATAACTTCCAGATAGAGAGAGATTTTAGGTAAGTCTATGCATTCATTCTAGGCAGTTATACAAAAAATATATGTAGTAGTGGAAGAACCATTTAATATTAATTTTGAGGTAGCCATATTTGGTGGCTGACTGTCTCTTCCTTCTCTCCTTCAGACACACCTTCAACAAAAGCTATAATACAAGTGACATTTGAAGTACTTTAGTCTAGTGGCTGATTCTTCCAGGCTTTCTGTGGTCAAGCTATTATGAAATGTTAGATCAGCTCTGAAGGGATAGATCTACTCTGGCTGCTGTTTCACTATATGATAAGAATCTAGAACAAATTGAAAAGAAATTGCCACCCAAAGACTGGAGATAAAAGCAGGGTTAGATAAAGCTATGATTAATAGTGTTTAAGAGGCAGATGAAAGAGAACCCGATGTGACTCAGAGTTAATGAAACTGCATGTGGTGTTCAGGCAACACATCCTACCTGTGTTCCAAACGTTTCCCCACATTTTGGATTGTAAAATAACTATCCAGTAATAAAAATGACCATTTAGATATACTAAAACCATAATATTATGAAAGCAAGCAATATAATTAAAAAGAAATATTTCTATGTGATTTTTTTGGTTCAATTGCACTTACAATACCCTAGTGAATGGTAAGCCCTTACTAATATGCTAGACACTGTGCTGAGTATTGTCTAAAATACTTCTTATTCAGCATTTTGTGACTTAGGCAGTTAACAACTCAAAAACTTTGTTGGCACGGTTTATTGTCCTGCATATGCCAGTCTATTAAGACACTGAGGGCTTACAGACATGGTAGCCCATCCTTGTAATCACGGCAAAGGAGGAAGCAGGCAGATGATTTGAGTCAGGTCTACATAGCAAGCTGAAGGCTAGCTAAGTCTACAGAGTAAGACCCTTTCGAGAGAGAGAGAGAGAGAGAGAGAGAGAGAGAGAGAGAGAGAGGAGGGAGAGACAGAGAGAGAGAGACAGAGAGAGACAGAGAGAGAGAGAGACAGAGAGAGATCTTGATGAATGATATTCTGTAGAATTTACTTCCAATCAGTGTCTCAAGCCCAGAGGCTCTATTTAGTAATTCCTCTGCTGCAGCAGAGGTCTTTGCTAGGGCCTCTCTGCTTTATGTTAGATGGTAAACCAGAAAAGTGAGCAATGGAGATGGCAATTGTCAACTGTTTTCTACAGTGGTCAGGATGTGCTATACATGATCTTTGCCATGTTATGTCACATGGAAGCCAGTCAAGTGATCAAGTGATAAATAATCTCTCTCTCTCTCTCTCTCTCTCTCTCTCTCTCTCTCTCTCTCTCTCTCTCTCTCCTTCTCTTCTCCTACCCTTTACCCATGTATATACAGAAGATTTAGACTGGTCAGCATCTAGGATTGTACTCCATAAAATAGGATATATGTTTTGTAAAAATGAATAAAACTGAGTCTTGGTGAACTTCATGGGACAGATATTTGATTCTATATTTGAATGAAAGTCCGTACAATTCGATAATAGCACTAAAAACAAGTGAAACATGATTTTGCAATATCCCTGGCCTTCCTGAGAATATGCACAGGGAAGAGATGGTTTCAGCATGTGGTAACGAGAGGAGGAAGCTACTATTGATTTGGATTTTGTAGCAGATTCTTATAATAACTCTCTTGAATTGTGTAAAGAAAAATCTATGTTGGTCAAGTTTTGGGGAGATTAGATTCATGGAAGTCTGTCCTCAATATTTATCACTGCCTAAGTCCAGCCAGTCATCTTTGTACCATGAGTAATAGCAATTATGGCCTGTGTGTCTGGCTGGTTTGCTGAACTTGCTATCTTCCAGCCATTTCTGGGCAGCATTTCCTTTCTTTTGGTGATTGCTCCTTCTTTGGATGGATAGGCAATACTATAGCAAATGACATATCATATGTGCTGGTTATAAATGAAGGCTGCAAGATGTAACCACAATGTTGCCCAAAGTACCTCATAGAGATATATAGTTTACTGTCTGTTACTGTGTACCATGCCATATCGGCTGGGTATGTATATGTGTGTGTGTTGTTTTTGTTTATGCAAGTTCAGCTGCGTAAGTGCCTCAGTGTACATGTGGTTTTAGAGGACAAGTTTGGGTGTCAGTCTTTCCATTGCATTTGAGACTGAAACTTTTGTTATTTTGCCACTGTGTATGCCAGGCTAGCGGGCCTGAGAACTTATCGCTGTTCTCCTGTATCTCCCCCCTCCACTGTAGGATCATTGAGATTATAGAAAGCATGCTAAAACACCTGGCTTTAAGAGAATTCCAGGGATTCACACTCAGGTCCTCACAGTTGTTCAGCAATGTCTTTACTTGCCATGTCACCACCCTAACCTATATGCCATAAGTTTTTCAGAGCCAAGTATTTTTGCTGTTTCTTTTTGACTTGCCAGATGTCAGAAACTGGTACTGTGGGAATGTTTAAGATGGGAGAGACACCTGATAAAATCTGTAATTCAGAGCAGGAGAGACACCATCTTGGTCTTTGTGGTGACTTGAAAGAAAATGGCCCCCAAATGGAGTGGCACTATTAGGAGGTTTGACCTTGTTGAAGTAGGTGTGGTCTACAGAGCAAATTCAAGGACAGGAAGTGAAGGTAGCAATAAAAAACAGAAAGCTGGTAAAGATGTAATTGAAAGCAGGGGCGTGGGGAGTAAGGGTGGGTGATATTCCAACTCCAGTAAGCAGCAGAATTTGGTGGGTTCGGCCACCTGGTTCTGGCTTGTAATTACAGTCAAGGATAGAAGAAAGGGGTTATGCCCTTTCCTTCCTTCCTTCCTTCCTTCCTTCCTTCCTTCCTTCCTTCCTTCCTTCCTTCCTTCCTTCCTTCCTTCCTTCCCAGTGCTATCCTCAACACCAAAGCCATCTCTTCAGTTTCTGCTCTCTGTTATAGCAGCCAAGATGGGTGCTAACTGGTCACTGCTGCCTTAATGTAGATTATTTCCATTTGGTATGCCTCCTGGAAACACTTTCTATTTCAAAAATCTACTAGTTGAGGAACTGGAGAGATTATGGTTCAAAGGACTTGCTGCTCTTCCAGAGGACCTGGTTCAATCCCAGCACTCACACGGCAGCTTCCATTCACTGTAGCTCCAGTTCCAGGGGACTGAAGATCCTTTCCTACCTTCTATGAACACCAGGCATGTGTGCTGTGCGTAGAATACATGCAGGCCTAACACTCATGTGTTATGAGATTTACACTGTGTAAAGATATGTCATTCTGACTGGATTAATAAAAAGCTGAGTGACCAATAGCTCTGCATGATTGCCAGGTACAGAGGATGCTGGGAAGAAGGAGGGAGGAGCTACCAGTATGTAGAAAAAGCATAATGGCATGGCAAATTAAGGTAACCGGGCCACATAAAGGAACATAGATTAAAAGATATGGGTTGGTTTAAGTTATAAGAACTAGTTAGAAACAAGCCTAAGCTACCAGCCTAGCTTTCATAATTCATAATAAGCCTTTGTATTGTGATTTGGGAGCTGGCTGGTAGGCCAGAGAAAGACTAGCTCCAGCCATGTGCAACAAATAAATACATTTAATAATAGAGGCTGGGAAGATGTGTCTGAATTTTAGAGCAATGTTGGTTCCCAGCAGCCACATCAAGTCACACACAACTGTCTGTAACCATAGCTTCAGTGGGATTTGATGTCTCTGGCATCTATGGTCAACTATACTCACCATGTACATATATATGTATGTACAGACACACTCAAACATACATACATAATTCTAAATAAAATAAAATAAAACTTAAAAATTACCAAAATTCTTTCTTTTCTTTTCCTTTTCATGAGATGGTTAGTTGACTTCAGTCTCAGAGATCTGTCTGCCTCTGTCTCCCAAGAGCTGGGATTAAGATCAAGAGTCACCACTGTCTGGCAATAATATTTCTTATAAGTCAATGAATTATATCTCTGTTTGTCTATCCATCTGTTGTTGGGTTGAACAAATAACTGTGGTAGATAAGGAAACCCTGTATTTCTCATTGTCAGAAATAGATGCTACAGGAAAGTAAATTCTAAAGTGAACTCCATGGTGCTGGATTTGAATCAGAATTTAATAATTTTTAGACATATACATCTATACATTTAGGGTATAATATGTAACATTTCAACATATGTAATCCATAGTTGGTTATATAGCCACAGATTAAACCAGTTATACGTTGACAACATCAGAGTACCAAAGTTCATCTGTAGTGAATGTTGACAAAACTTATTTCTAAGCTTAATAAAAGTAACTATAGACATGGTATTTACATGATATAAAGTATGTAAGAAGGTACATGTAAATACTATCTATCTGCAGATTTGTTTTTATCTGAAGTGGTACCGGAGATCAACATCTATGGATATTGGGGTTCACTACATAGCTAGATAGATTACAAAGAAATGAATTTGTAACTATGTCTTAATATATGTATAGAATACATGTTGTATTTATACCCTACTATGTAACAGCGTAAGCAAATGCAGACAGATTGTCAAAATATAGACAGCTTTAATGGAGGAATAGACTTACAGAACCATTGTTCCCGCAGAGTCCAGGAAAGCAGAAGCAAGGGCTGGGAGCATGCTTGCCAAATTTATAGGCAAACTTTAGCCTGAGGCGAACACGCCCCCTAAGGGGTGGGACTTATCCCTATACTACTAACATTTAGCATGCAAATTATGGTATATAAATACTATTCTCCAATTCTTGTGATGGTTTAGGTAAACTAAATGATGATTCTGCTAAGAATAGGTGTTTCTTTCTTTAGAATGGTATTGTGCAGAAATATTTTAGTTGAGCCAAAAGGGTGTCTCATGGATAAAAAGAGACAGCTTAAAAAATGACAATAGTATCTCATCCCAAGGACCAAATAAATATTCTTGTGCCCATAGTTCTAGAAATGACTGGCTCATATCCTGATTATGTTGATGATGGTCCAAATTAATACTTGTGATAAAATGTCACAGGTGTGCAAACACAGATATAGACATAGAACTGCATGTAAAAAATCCTGAGTTAAATAAATAAAGTATATGATTTAATTATTAGTAAGTACTATAGGTACTAGTTATATTAATGTTGCACAAATGTCAACTTGTTTATTTTCCTGATTTACTATAGATAAGATGTTGTATATGGAAAAATCTAGGAAAAATTATTTATGGAAATTTTATCCATTGTTGATCTTGTAATGTCTTATAATTCTAAAATTATTTTAAAATGAAAAGGTTTTATTTAAACATTAGGCAGAGACCCATATTGGAACACTGGATTGATCTTCCAAGGTCCAGTTGAAGAGTGGAAGGAGTGAGAGTATGAACAAGAAAGTCAAGGCCATGAGTGTTCACCCACTGAGACAATTTGCCTGAGCTAATGGGAGCTCACCATCTCCAACACGACTGGGAGTAAACGAGCATGGGATCAAACTAGTCCCTCTGAATGTGGTTGACAGTTAGGACAGACTGAGGGGCCAATGATAATGGCACTGGGATTCGTCTCTACTGCATGTACTGGCTTTTTGGGATCCTATTCTCTTTGGATGTATACCCTGCTCAGCCTGGATGTAGTGGCGAGAGCCTTGGACTTGCCACAGGGCAAGATGCCTTGCCCTCTCCTAGGATTGGAAGGGGGGAGGGCTGTGGAGGGAGTGGGAGGAGGAGAAGGAGTGAGAATTTGGATTCGTATTTTTTAAAGTATTAAAATAACATAATAAATAAATAAATAGACATAACCAAATGCATATTCAAGTAGGAGATAAGGGTTTTGTTTCCCATACAGAAAGATCCCATTAAATATTGACAAAGTGAGAAAAGCAGAATTATTATCATATGAATATTCTAGTGATAATGACTGCATTGGTGCTAAATGTAGTGGGAGAGGTTTATAATCCAAGCATCAGAAGGTTGAGCCTAGAAGATTATGAATTTAAGGCCAATGTAGAGTGCACACTGAGTTCACAACCAGATTTGTCTACAGAGTGAGAATCTACTTTTTAAATCTATACTGGTATCACGGTGTCTTAGCTTTAGTCAGTAGCCCCAGCACCTAGGAAGTTGAGGCAGAAGGATTGTAGTGAGTCCAAGGTCAGCCCGAGATATGTGGGAGTTTGAGGTAACTAGAACTACAGTTTAAAAACTTGTCTCAAGACAACATTCATGAGAAAAGTCCACTGGTAAGTATTGGAATTAGTAGGCAAAATTTAAGAAGTTGTACAATGCTCAAATATTCTTAACTATTGGCTCCTAAATAAGGGAAAGTGCATTAACAGTGCAGAAACCTGGTGGACATTATATTATTATCTTTCTGACATGTTCCACCTCGGAAATTTATACTTTTACTCTTAAGGCAAGACAGAAATGAGTTTTGTCTGGCAATAATTTCACTTTCCAGAAGTGTCAAAGTTGTAAAGACAAAAGACCAAGTAACTAACCCAGATTACAAAAGGTCATGAGGATAGACTAACTCAATGAAGTGTGAGACCCTGGCTCGGATCTTAATACAGAGAAAGGAATTAAAGGAAAATGTAAGTTGAAGAAAGTCTACAGTTAATAACATCATATCCATGTTAATTTCTTTATTTTCGTAATTATTCCTTAATTGTGGAAGACAGCAGCACTTCGGGAAGGTAGTAAAAGGTGTATATGAGTTATCTATGTGAGGTTTTATACTTTTTCCTTTAAATGGTGTCCCAATATTAATTTGGAGACTTCCAAAACCAGAAAATACAGCTTCCAGTGCCCGGATACCAGGGAGTCATATCTCTTTTATCACTTAAAAAAACCTTCCATTAAGTCACAGTTCCAAAATGGTTTTCAATATCTCCTTGGAAAATCCTTTCCTGATGAAATATTACTGCTCTTTTGCTCAGAAGCAGCAGCAGAAAATATCATTGAGTAAGGGTACTGTGAAATCTACACGAATCACTTTCTTGTTCTATATAGTACACGAATTATTTAGGCTATGTATTTTATTAGAGCATCATTGTTTTCTCTATTGCAAAATGTTTTCAATCATCTGAAATTCTAGTATCCAGTGATTATTGATAATAATCTATTCATAACGTATACATAGATCCAGATACATTTATATATACATTCACATACCACCATTTGTCCTAGTACAATATTAGTCACAGGATAGGCACTTAATAATTTTTTGATGACCGTTGAATGAAGCTATTTATATATTATTAGATTTCCATTTTACATAATAGGAACCTATATAGCAGTCTCTGGTGTCAGAGTAACAGGGCTTTAATGGTTCTTTCCCCCCCCTACTTCGATGCCTTATTATTTTTCCTTCCTTCCTTCCTTCCTTCCTTCCTTCCTTCCTTCCTTCCTTCCTTCCTTCCTTCCTTCCTTCCTTTTTTTCTTGTTTCTCCTTCCTGTTCTTCCTCCCTTCCCTCCTTACTGCTGTCACTCAAATAATTATTTAGTAGACCCATCATATTGAATCAAGTTCTGTGCTAAGTCCTGATTATACAGTCACAAGGAAAATAAAAGCCATGGTCTTATTTCTCCATCACAGTCTAATAGAACAGATGATCATAAATAATAAAAGCAGACAAAAGGCAAACCTGTAGCTGTGCCAAATTCTATGATGTGGAACAGGGATCAGAGATAACTTTGGTTAAGCAGTGATGCTTGAAGTGATACATGACTCATGAATTACACTTAATCAGGTGGAAAGAGGCATCAGAAAAATTAGCATTTGCGACAGCCACGGTATAGGGACTAGGTCCATACAACTTGAATGTAGGATATGATGCAGTAGTGATAGGTAGGGATCAGAGTTTGCAGTGCTTTGTTGGTTATTATATGGACTTTGTATTTTTTTAATTTACTAATTTTACTAAGGGTTAGTAATCAAAGCATATTTTTGGAGTACTGTGGAGATGCTCAGTGGTTAAAAGAACTTGCTGTTCTTCATGTACCTCAGTTTGCAGGCATTCTGATACCCACTTCTGGCCTTATTGGGAATTTATGTGCACATGGTGCACGTCCAGACAAGCAGTCACACACATATACACAAATTTGAAAAAATTAAAGAGTATTTTAGTAGTGGAATTTTATGATCAGTTTTACACTGTTGGAAGGTTACCCTCATTGCATAACAGAGCAATATTAGAGATAAGCAAATGATAGCTCCTGGAGCGGAACTGCCTCTGTTCCCATCCCAGTTCTGTAACCAATTACTTTTGTACAATTAACTAAGCTATTTCATGTCATTGTGCCTCCAGTTCCTCAATGTAAGTACAGACAATCATTTTTATTTTCTAACATTGTTAAGGAAAGTGTATGAGTTCCTATTTGTGAAGCAGGGTTGCCTAGTATTCATGAAGCCCTGACTTTAATTCCCCAGTATTGTCAAAAAAGAAAGCAACCAAAAAAAAACAACAACTAAAACCTAACCAACCAAATAAAATAAACAAATAGAAAACAAGCTGTGAAACAGTCAGGTGCATTCAATTCCCAAAATACATTTTGTTGAAATGTTATGTAATAAAGAGCAATCATGAAGGAAGGAAAAAAACATTTGAAGGAGATCAAGGAGTGATATGAGCAGCTTTTTTTTTTTTTTATTGCACTCGAAGGAGAGTAGCAAAGAAGGCTGATGTTGGGTACCTTCATCAAGGTTTCTGATTGTGGCACACCCTATTTTGTTCTTGTTTTACAGACAGACTTTCACTGACTCTTCACCTCATTAGTTAGGCTAAGCTTGCTACAAAGCTCCAGCAGTCTTCCTGTATTGTTGCCTTCGGTGTCCAGCTTTAACATGAGGACTGTACATCCAAGCACAACATCTATGTTTGTGCAACACGCTCTTTACTGATTGTGCCATCTCCCAAAGCTGAAAACATTTTAAATTCATGGGTTTTATGTTTTGAATGTTTGGATATTGTGCTGGCTAGTTTTAAACACATGATAGTCATCTGAGAGGAGTAAAATTCCTCCATAAGATTGGGGAGGTGAATGGTAGGCAACCCTATGGAGCATTTTCTTAATTAGTTATTGATGGGGGAGAACCCAGACCTCATGGGTGTTGCCATTTTCTGGGCTGGTGATACTGAGTTCTATAAGAAAACAGGTTGAGAAAATCAGGAAGGACAAGCCAGTAGGCAGCACCCCTCCCTCCACAGCCTCTGCATCAGCTCCTGCCTCCAGGTTCCTGCCTTGTTTGAATTCTTGTCCTGGTTGCCTTCAATGATGAACTACAATGGGGAAGTATAAAACATGTTTTTGGTCATGGTGTTTCACCACAACAATAGAATTACTAAGACATAATTCCTTTGGAGTTTTAATGTTTTTTTCCTTTATCATTTTTTATATAAGTTGCTTATTTAATTATGTAAACATTTTGGCATAAAATTAAAGAATTGTCTTGGAAAATTAAATCATCTTTAAGTGTAGTCATCATGCTTTCTAACCAAAAAGTTTTGTGCTTCTTTCTTACTTAGTTTTGGTAGAACTTTGTCAACTTTGCTAGTCTTTCTATAGAATCAATGTTTGCCATGCTGATGGTTTTAACTGTCTTTTTTAAAACAGATTTTTAAATTTCATTTAATTTTTTATTTTATGTGCTCTGGTGTTTTGTCTGTGTGACGGTGTTGGATCCCCTGGAACTGTAGTTACAGACAGTTGTGATCTGCCATATGGGTGCTTGGAACTGAACCGAGGTCTTCTGGAAGAACAGGCAGTGCTCTTAACTGCTGAGCCATCTCTTCAGCCCTTAATTATCTTTTATATTCCACCCTCCCCTTACTTTTAAAACATACTTTTCCCTTTAACTTTTATCGGATTTATCCCACTTTATGCTTTAGTTTATTTAAATATATACTTTCAATAAATCTACAAAGTTTCTGCATATATAAAATAAGCTAAAATTTTGTTTCACTACCACTGTACCTGAAGTGAACAGTTTTGAGTAATGTAATAGTTCAGCATCTATTTTCTTTATAGTTATTTTGTAATTTCCATTTCCCTTCCACTATAAGGCAGTATTCAAAATAAGTTTTAATTTTAAAAGTGAATTGGATTTGAAATGTTTTTATTTTTACTATGGTGAAGCCAATGACCTATTTGATATGGCATCTATGAATGTCCTTATCTGACTAATTATTAGTATTCAATTATGTTTAATGTGTGTGTCTACAAAATTCTAAATGAACATTGTCCAAAACTGTGTGGAGCCATGTGTGATGCTTAACATTGTTCGCTTGACAAGACATGTAGGCGAGAAGTCTCTCGGCATTCCTATCATCTAGAATATGTTAATTGATGTGAGAAGGTGCTCTAAGTGGCACCATTCTGTAGACTGGGGAGGAGAAGAAAAAGGTGAAAGCCAAGTAAAAACAATAAAGGAAACTTTCTCTCAGCTTCTGGACTGCAGTTGCAATGGGACCAGCTGCTTTAAGCTCCTGCCCACATGACTTTACCACCATGCTAGATCGTACCCTTTGACTGTGAGTCAAAATCAACCCTTCGTTCCTTAAAGTTGCCTAAGAGGCAGAAAAAAAAAAAAACAATACACCATGTACCCCTCTAAAATAGATAATGCCCACTTGATCAGCTTAGGTTAAACAGCTACAATAAACCCTTTCTCTTAAACTTGCTTTTGGCCATGGCGTTTCATCAGAATGATAGAAATATATCGGAGATTGAAAATGTATATGAATAATCTCCATCCTTTAAATTAAAATAGAAAATTGTGCGACTAATTCAGAATTATTAATTTTTGTTTAAATAGCGATAGATTTCTTGATCACTTTTTGAAATAATGTCATTAAGCTTTTTGTTCAATATAACTTTTAAAG
>NW_026068081.1:616572-631421 GCF_014885135.2 Alexandromys fortis | reverse complement strand
TCGAAAAACCAAAAAAAAAAAAAAAAAAAAGTTATAGGATACAGAGGTAAGAAAATGGTTAAGGTGGTGAAGAAAATTAATGTATTCATTAGTATAAATGTTTTCCTAGTAGTAAGAGGAATATTTGTCATTTAGTAAAATGTTTAAATATGTTACTAAGTATAATTTTCTTATACATTAGATTTATTTTACTTGCTCATCATTAGTATCTTTTCCATTCTCCGACTTTTAAAATTTTTGCATCCTTTTAAATATTGTAATTTATCTATCTGTAGCTTCATGTGTATGTACAGATGTACACTGTCCTGTTGTCAATAGCAAATATTTATCTGTCTTTAAATATATATGTGTGTGTGTGTGTGTGTGTGTGTGTGTGCGTAATAGCTGCACATATGTCTGCACCACGTGTGACTGGGATCCAGAAGAGGATGATGGATTCCCTGGAAGTGGAGGTTTGTGAACCACTAGGTGAGTACTAAGAACTGAACCTGGGTCTTCTGGAAGACTCAATCATCTATCTTCCCCCCAAATGCCTATTTTATTCATGTCTATTTTTATCTTTTTTTATGTACGTTTGTTTATCCCATCTATTATGTTTGTACTTTCTTTTTCTTGCTTTGTTTTGAATTTAGTTTACTATTTTTAGTTATTTATTACTTCTAAATTTTAAATTTTTATATTTTTAGTTATTACTTATACATTTGAAATCTTGCACTTTTAAATTTTTTCACCTTATGTAATCAATTCTAGGTTAATTAATTTTTATTTATGGATCATGAGGAGTAAATGCATTTTACATTTTATCATCTTTTTCCTTCTTATACTTTATTGTATAGATTTTATTTTAATAATTTTCCATTATACCCACCCTTAGAAGTCAAACATTCAGGTAGTAATTCTTTAAAAATATATTAGCATGCTCAATAGTTTTCTTTTCTTTTCTGTTTTCATTTACACTCATGCCTTTGTATTCAGTTTTCTTCCTTATATAATACAACGTTCATGAATTCTTTTAGGATGCCTATTGTTCACATTTCTCCGTCACTTTTAAATAATAATTTCTTCGTAGGCAGTCATATGCTCTCATACCAGTTGGGTTATTTTCCTAGTGGCATCTAACATTTGCTAGTGTAAATAAAGATTTTGAATTTATTCTCTTAGAAATATTCTCTTTTTTCCTTATTCATTTAAACTCTTTGCTATTATACAGTGTCACCAGACTGAATTTATATATGTATATGTTTTAATTTCTTAGGTCATCATCTCTTTAAATTATGCCTACCCCCTATCTCACTAGACACAGTGATTTCTGTCCTTCTCTAAATTTTAGCTCTACATAGGTTGGACCTTCTTTGGTTCCCATTTACATTTCTTGACTGCTGTGCATCATCTCCATGTCTTGGTAGTTGTCTGCTGCCTTCTGGGCTCTGCTCTCAGCTGCCTCCAATGTGCTGCTTTATGAATTGCATTGCATTTACTCCTTTTCACAAAAGATTTTTAATAATTCTTTGAAAATTTCACACAATGTTATTTCAATGATATTCATCCCCCTCCCCAACTCCTCCTCCTATTTCCCCCCTACATCCTTCCTACCCATCCAACTTGCATCCAGTTTGGAGTGGAGGCTGCTCTGGATTGCAGTTAACTTACTAGGGTTTTCTTTCTGTCACTAAAGAAAACTGATTCTCAGTCCCCCAGCTATCACAATTGTGTGAGTTCCTATGTACATCCACTCTGTTGTACATGAAAAACACTGTTTTTTTTTTTTAAAGTTATCTGCTACCTTTTGATTCTTACCATCTTTTTGTACCTTCTTTGAGAAGATCCCTCAGTCTTAGAAATGGCGGTGTGCTATCTTTGTCCCACTTAGGGTCAACCTCGCCAATATCTCTTACTCTCTTCATGTTGACCATATACATGTCAGCTACCTCCAATATGCTGTTTTATAAATTATACTATAATCTATTCTAAAGTATGTCTATTTATGAAAACTATAATATATGGAGGTCTTTAAAATATCTTTTAAACTGTATTTATTATTTTATGTATACTTGTGTGTGATTGAGTGTATTTATGTGATACACATGTTTCTATGTGCCAAAGGAGCCAGAGGAGGGCATTGGTTCCCCTAGAACTCAAATTACAGCCAGTTATAAGCCACCTAATATTGGTACTGGGAACTAAACCTTAGTTCTTTGGAAGTCATAAGTACTCTTAACCACTGAACCACCTCCTACCCCAACCCCATTTATGTTTGCTTATAATGGTTATATTTTTCCTTCCTTCCTTCCTTCCTTCCTTCCTTCCTTCCTTCCTTCCTTCCTTCCTTCCTTCCTTCCTTCCTCCCTCCCTCCCTCCCTCCCCCCCCCCCCCCTCCCTCCCTCCCTCCCTCCCTCCCTCCCTTCCTCCTCCCTCCTTCTCTCTCTCCCTCCATTCTTCCCTCCCTCCTCCTCCTTCTGCCTTCCTTCCTTCCTTCCTTTCTTTCTTTTTTTGTTTCTTTTTTCCTTTTTTTTGGCTTTTTGAGACATGGTTTCTCTGTGTAGATTTGGAGCCTGTACTGAAACTCACCTTGTAGTAGAGGCTGGCTTTTTTTTTTTTTTTTGGCTTTTTGAGACATGGTTTCTCTGTGTAGATTTGGAGCCTGTACTGAAACTCACCTTGTAGTAGAGGCTGGCTTTGAAATCACAGAGATCCATGCGCCTCTGCCTCCTCAGTGCTGGAATTAAAGGCGTGTACCACCACTGCCTGGCAATATATTTCTTATTTTCAAAAGTCTTTTAGCCCCTGTTCAAGTGGCTTTTTGTGGATCTTTTAGTCTTGATTATATTTTTATTTTCCTGTCTTTAAGGTGTGAGATATTTATTTATTTAATACAAGTCTTTATTGACTCTTGAAATTTCACATCAGGCACCCCAATCCTGCTAACCTCCCAGTCCCTCCATATCTGCCCCACACCTCTACAGCACCACCCCCAAATTAATAAAAACAAAAACAAACAAAAATCTACTTTGCTTTTCCCTCTTTCTAATACCTCTTTATCTATCCTAGTGGCATCAAGAACCACAATGCGTCACTCAGTATACCCTTTTGTCTTGTCAGTCCCATGCACAAAATGGTCCTTGTCTGCTTCACAGCGTCTGATACACCATCATCACTGGGCCCTCATTGAAACCCCTGTCAGATATCCCACTGCTGCCCAAGTCATGGAGATCCTGCGGTTATTTGGGAGGGTGAGACCAGCTCTTCTGCTGCAATCTTCAGTCAGGGATAGGGAAAGCTATCGCAGAGCCAGTGAAGTACTGGCCTGGCTCAGTAAGGCCCTCAGATTTCAACACACATAGTTCCTTTGATCCTTTGTGGTAACATGAGCCATGAACATCAGCCCAGACCCTGGCTGCTATTGGGCCACAGACCCAGACGTGGTCCATGGCAGTAGGCCAGGCCAAGATAACATAATGGCCCTATACAAGTTTGAAGGCCATATCCAGATCAGCATGGCTCTAGTGGCAGCATGGTCCTTAGACACCATCATGGCTGCAGGTTGTGGCATAGACCCTGAATATCCATATGACCTTTGAATGTTTTATGGACCATGGATCTCAGCACAAAATCCTGACTGTGGTAGAACTATGGACCTAGACACGGTCTCCAGTAGCAGCTCCAGCTTGGATGTCACCATGGTCCCAGGTGACAGCACAGGTCATTTGGATTAATATGGGTCCCATTGCAGTGAGGCCCTCTGACACTACCATGGCCTCAGGTGGCAGCCCAGAACCCTGGCACTGGCATTGTCTTTGATTGTATCAGGAGCACAGTTGTCAACACAGATCCTGGCTGCCTTAGGGCCATGGAACCAGACATGGCCCTCAGTAGCAGCCCTGGTACAGATGACACCATGGCTCCAGGTGGCAGCAGGGGCCACTCAGACTGGTGTGATGCTGGTGATGACATGGCCCTCAAACATCAATGTGGCCACAGGTTATGGCCTAGACCCGTGTGTCCTTTGCTGCCACTATAGGCCACAGACATCAACATAGACCCTATCCATGGTAGGTAGTCATAGTCCTCATCAACAGCCCAAGCTTGAATGTCACCGTGGCAACAGATGGCAACACAGACCCCTCCTATCTGCATGACCCCCCAAAACCAGAGTGGCTCTTGGACACCACTGTGGCCCCAGGTAGTGGCCCAGACCCCTGGCATCAGCATGGCCTTTGGTATCGGGACCAACAGACATCAACACAGACCTCAGGCTGAGGTAGGTCCATGGACCTAGACATGATCCTTAGCTGCAGCCCAGGCCTCAATGTAACCATATCACCTGTGGCATTGTAGACCACTTAGATCTGTATGGCCCTGGCTGCAGAATGACCCTCAGATTTCTATCTGGCTGCACATGGTGACTTAATGCCCCACATATTTGCATGGCCTTCAGAGTTATCAGGTTCCAAGAATATCAACCAAAACGTTGACTGAGGTAGGGCCATGGACCAAGGCATAGCCTCCATCAGCAGTCAAGGACTAGATATGTCATCATGTCACCTTTTGTAGCACAGGTCACAAAGATCAACATGGCCCAAGCTGTGACATGAACCTTGAATACCAAAATGGTTACAGGTGGTGGTACATAGCTGGGCATACCCTTGGCCTTTATGGCATCATGGATCATGGATGTCAACACAGACCCCAGCTGTCACAGACCTCAACATAGTCGTGGGCAGCAGCCTAGGCCCAGACATCACCATGGTCGTGGGTGGCAAGCAGTCTGCCCACATCAGCCCAATCCTCACAGCCCTTGCTTCTCCAGAACTGCCCTATTACTAACGCACATGAGCCATTCTGCCTCTCTTTCTCTTCCATTTCACCACCATATCCTTGTTCATCATATTGGCACAGGGTAGGCATGTGGATGCTTTCGGCAGCCCGCATCCTCATGGTCCATTCTGCCCTGTTTGTATCTTTAGTCTGCTTAAATTGAGTGATATCAGGGGGCCTATGGATACTTCAGGCAGCCCAGTATTTTTTTTTTTTTCAGACAAGGCTTCTCTGTGTAGCCCTCACTATTCTGAAACTCACTCTGTAAACCAGGGTGGCCTCTAACTCAGAAATCCACCTTCCTCTGTATCCTGAATGGTGGAATTAAAGGCGTACACCATCACTACCCAAGATATTTATTTTATATTATATTTCATTAAATTTTGCTCATGTTCTATTTGGGTTTTCTGGGTGTAATCAGAATAGATGGAAATATAGCCATGTAATTTTTTTCTCTGGTACTATAAACTTAGATTTTTTGGTATATATATATATATATATATAAAATTTATCATATATATATATAATTTATCTTAGTTTTTTTTGTTTCTCAGGGCTAACAATTATAAAAGAAAATGTTTTGTTTTTTCCTAAGTGTTTTTATCTTAAATTTTGATGGATAGATATTATATGGTATCAGTTTGCTAGACTACTTCTCCACTGAGGGAAAAAAAAAAATCCCTTTAAGTATTTGTAGTGGATTGAGTGAAACTAGCCTCTGTAGGTTCATGTGCTTGAATGCTTGGTTCCCTGTTAGTAGAAATGTTTGGGAAGGATGAAGAGGTGTGCTCTTGTTGGAGAAATTGTTTCACTGAGAGTTTCAAAAGCCCATATAAATTCAATAGCCCTCCCCCGCTTGTTGCCTATGTATCAGGATGAAAGTTCTTAGTTATTGTTCCAGCACCATGTTCCTCCTCATGATGATCAAGTATTAACTCTGAAAGTTTCAGCAAGCACCCAATTAAATGGTGTCTCCATGCAGCAATAGAATAGTATTTTAGAGTTGTTCCTTTGTTTCAGTTCCCAGTTACTTTTTTTTTAGTGCCATAATCTTGTTGCCTATCCATAGTGCATATTCTTTTATGTTATGGAAGTCTGCAACTGTTTCCAAGGTATCTACAGGGCCAACATCAGTTAATGGTGGTTCCTAGTCAATTTTATGTTTTTACTTGGGAATTTTACATACTTTTTGTGTGTTTAGACACATATTTTAAAAGCATGTCTATTATTTTCTCACACATTTCTTGTTTTTGGTTCCTTGTCAATTTTATGTTTTCACTTGGGAATTTTACATACTTTTTGTGTGTTTAGACACATATTTTAAAAGCATGTCTATTATTTTCTCACACATTTCTTGTTTTTTTTTTAAATTTTAATTTATTGATTATTATATTTTATTATATATAATTTAGGATAGTTTAACTGAATATATATATACATATATATGCATATATGTATATATATTATTCATTTGTGAAAATTTATGTCCAGAAGTGGAGAACTTTTACTTTTTCTTTTACTACAATGTGTCAATTTCTAATGAAGTTTAGATTAAGCTAACATTATTTAAACACTATGTATCTGATATTTTACAGGTGTCATGCTGGGGGTTGGATCCAGAGAAATATAGATGGTAGACTAAAAATCTACATTTATGACTCTACTAAAAACCTACATTTATGACTCCTCACCATGTGTTTACAGTTACTATTTGTCAAAATTCTTGAGAGATACACAGCTAAATTCAGTATGTATTCTTGAATTCCCTAGTCTTGCCTTGCTTTGAGGGTTTGTGTATAGTCTTATTGTAACTTGATGGGCTATGTTCAGTGACTATTCCTGGGAGGTCTTCTCTTTTTCTTTTTTTTTTTAAGGAAAAAGGAGAATTAGTAGATCTGGTGGTAAGGGGAGATAGGGGGACTAGGGAGGGTGGAGGGAGGGGAAACTGGTCAGGATGTAATATATGAGATAATTTTTTTTAAAAAAAGAATTCCACCAGTACCCACAAACAAACAGTAAGAAATGTTAAGATTCTTATCCTGAGTCACAAATATTCCCTACATCACACATTCAAAAGGATGCCATTGGGCTCCCGAGATTCCGTAGTTGGTATGAGCCTAATGAGCTGAGAGAAATCCTTGGGATCCTCATAGTAGAATGTAAGAACTTACCTTCACAAATGAAGTGCACTGCATGTACCTCCTATTCAAAAGTAAAATAGAGAAATATGTCGACAGCTTAGAACATTTGTTTTTGTAGAGAACCTAGCCTTGATCACCAGCACCTATTTGGTAGGTTCCCAACTGAGGCTCTCTTCTGATCTTCATGAACACCAGCCATGGATCTGGTACATAGATACAAATATGTGAACAAAACACTCATCACGAAATGCAATAAATAAATCTAAATGAGGATGATTCTTGGTAGTGGAAACCTTGAATGAGTGCTGTATCATAAAGTTATATTATTGGAGTTTTTTATTCAATGGCTATGACTCTTAAATTTCAAGCACCTAAATTTATATGAATGCACTGAAGAAATGAATGGAAAGATACTCAACTGACACAAGTTTCTCATGGAAACATGTAGTTGTGGATGTTTCAGAGTTTTAGTATAGACTTTTATGACCCTAAATTAATACTTTCAATATTTTATCCAAAGTATTAAAATGAAATATTTTATTGGAATTATTTCAACTAGAATGAAAGATTTCTGAGTTACCAATCTTTCCTGCTTAAAGGCACCCATGTTCAAGCACTTTAGGAAATCTGTTACTATTAGACTTTTTTTTTCTATTTTGTACCTTTGGGAAATTCAGGACAACCCTGTGTTAAGTCATATATGTAGCCCTTTAGCTACAGAATATATTTAGGTATTTGTCTTATTGATAGAGTCACATTGGTGTGGTATTGTGTTCTTGGTTTTTTTTTTTTTTTTTTTGGGAGGGTTTTCTGCTTTCTGCGTGCTGACATTAAAAGTATGCACCACTGTAACATAAGAGCCTTCTCATTGGGGTTTTTGGCCCCATGTTGGGTGCTATTCTGTAACATTAGGGGCCTGCTTATTGGGATTTCTGTCCCGCCCAGTACCCCACAGCCAGCAAGCCCCAAAGAAAATCACACAGAGATCTCCATAAGTTATAAAACTGATTGGCCCATTAGCTTAGGCTACTCATTAGCTCTTGTAACTTATATTAACCCATTATCCTTAACTATGTTAGCCATATGGCTCAGTACCTTTTCCAGCCAGGTAGATTACATCCTGCTTCTTTGGTGGTCCGGGCAGGAGTGGGAGGAATGGGTTTCCTCCTTCCTAGCATTCTCCTGTTCTCATTGCCCCATCTCTACTTCCTGTCTGGTTGACGCACTAATACTTCCTGCCTGGCCAACGCACTTATACTTCCTGCCTGGCCAATCAGTGTTTATATAAAACGCAATTGACAGAATACAGACAATTCTCCCACACCACACCACCACTGCCTGGCATGGTGTGGTTTTATACAAAACACAGTGAATTAATTTCTAGTTATTTGATAAACTAAATTTCCTAGAGGGGTCTATGACAAGCATATATAAATGAAAATGCTGTTAGAGCTGCAAGCCAAGAAAGGGTTGCAGTTTAAACATGTCTTCTGGTAGTCTTTTTATTTTATTTACTTTGCAGCTCTGGCAATAAACTAATACCCCCATTTTTTATTCTCTTTGTTTGTTTGTTTGAGATGGGGTTTCTCTGGGTATCACTTGATGTCCTGAAGCTGTGTAGACCAGGCTGGCCTTCAACTCAGAGAACCTCCTGTCTCTACCTCCTAAGTTCTGGGCTTTGAGGCATGCACCACCACTACCCACCTATTTGCCCCTTAAAGAAATTTTGCTCACAGTTTGAAATCTGTACTTGAGTTGATATATATTTCATATACTATATGTAAGTATGCTTTAGTACCTTTTTAGAGATATATTTTATTTTTATTAGGTTTTATGTGTATGTGTATGTTTTTTTGAATGAAGATGCTATGGAGACCAGAAGAGGTAGTTGCATGCCTTAGAGTTAGGGTTATCGGGTATTGTAAATAACTTGATTTGGGTGCTAGGATCTGAACTTAGGTCCTCTGAATAACTAGGAACCGATCCCATTCCCTGCATCATATTTCCTTCTCCACAAATTTTTAAGCACTGGCTTTTGGGTGTTGGGAGCTAAAATCAACCACAGTAACTTAAATAAGAGTATACATAGGCACTGCTTGTATGCTTGTAACCCTCTTAAAATCTTATCAGTTTAAATACAAGAAGATGTATAGTCATGTGAACATTTGCTAGAGTGTTTCTGATATCTTCAAAGATAAGTGCTGAGTATGTACCAGTTTCTTGACAATACCTAATCCTCATAGCTATCTTATAAGGTAAATAAGGTTTTGACCTATTTTTCAGGCTGGGAAATGGTCTTAAGCCAGATTTTGTTAGATTGAAAAACATATATACTTATTTATCATATTGCTGTTTAGACTGAAGTATTTAAGAGCTGTCCCCTTAGAGCTTCTTTAATTAAAATGTTCTGGTGAGTTTTATTTATTTTTAAGAAATGGCCTCATGTAATCTAGTCAGGTCTCAAACATTTTATGTACCTGATGTTTGCCTTGAACTCCTAATTTCCATGCTTAGCTTCCCAAGTGCTATAATTAATAGACACATGTTTCAGTGCATGCCTAGTGTTCACTAGTTTTGATCAGTTTTCTCTATTTCTTTGTGCCTATACGTGTGCATATGGAAGCTGGAGGACAGGCCGACTTTGGTGTCTTTTCCTTGGTCTGTAACTAACCAATTGAGGTGACGCTTGCTTTTTAGCAAGGCTCTGGGATCCAACTAGCCTCCCCCGCATTGGTCTGCATTTTATATGTGTATGTGTTTGTTGTGTTTTTTTTCCTGTTTGCTCACTAAGGACTTTACCCACTGAGCTATCTCCTTAGCTTAGCTTTGCCCTGATTAGTTACCCATAACAGGCTTCAGGGTTAATAACTGCTAGTGTCTGAAGATAAGAATCATTTTCATAGGAGCAGAGACCTTTACATTTTCAACATCTGCTCATTCATTGTATCCTAGGTCATCCTTCCTTTCTTTAACGTCTCATTGCTGTAAACGAATCTTTACACCCACATCTACTCTCAGACTTTTGACTGTATATGTGTTCATGCGTGCATATATGCAAGGTTAGGTCAGAGCTTGAAGTCAATTTCCCTTGATATTTCTTCCTCTTATTTTTTCTTTTGACACAGGATGTCTTCATTAAACTCTATGATTTGTTGGACCAAGTGGCCATTGAGTACCCGAGATTCATCTGTCTCCACCCTGGCATATGCAGGTTTTTTATGTGGGTGCTATTGATCTGATCTACAGTCTTCATGCTTACATGACTAAGCCAATGGTTAGCTTGTGTTTCTACAACATTATTTACAAATAAGCTTTCCCACTGTCACGTGGTCATTGAAGTAAGTCATTGGTTTATTCATGGTTGCTGAAAATGTACCATTTTCTTTTGCTTTCCCAGATTGGCCAAATTAGGGTTGAGTTTACTTTTTCAAAGTTTAAATTTTACAAAACTTTCCCCTCTGATTCCAGAGAAGTGAAGTAAAGACCCAATAGGATTTTTTTTTTAAACAGTGGATACTTGAATTAAGCCATTATTCTTCATTCTTGTCTGATTATAATCAGGCTCTTTATCAAATGATTTGGCACTTTTAAACAACTATGCTCCATCTGCTAACAATAAGGCCATTAAAATATACTTTTGATGCTGAAATATAATTTGTGTATCCTCTAGCTAATGTAACCTTAATACAATATATCACCAAATTTTTAATGAAATTCAAACTGTTAAATATTTATCATTACCATCATACCTATTAAGAAAATTAGAAGCTCTGATCTGCACTTGAAGTTGAATTAAACATTGGAAGGCATTTTCCTATCTCCTATTATTTTATTTTACCAGTTCTGCAACTGAAATATGGGACCAGATGGCCTTCTGCTATAGAAGGTGAAGGACTCTATTGATAGACATTTGATGGGAAAATCTATTACCCTCCCCTACTCTTTTCTCTGCAGTGAGGGTGAAATATGTTACACCCTTAGATTTATGCATTCTTTCTAGCAGCTGAATGCTTCTGTAATCTTCAGGGGCAGCAAACACAAATGCAGCAACAACAACAGAGAAAGATTGGTTTCTTCATTGCAACCCCTCAGCTTGTAGTATTAAAGGGTCTGAGAACAGATAGTCCACTGTGAGTGCAAACAGTCTGCTAGTGAAGAACGGGGTATAGCTTTTCTGGCTAGAATTTAATCTCAGATTTACTTACAATTTTGCTATCTGTGGCATGTTTTGAATCAATTTTCAAAGCTTTAGTTTCATTACCTGTAAAAGAGAAAAAATAGACACCTGTATCATGAATTTTTTTGCAGACATCAGTAGTTTATTATTTTAGTTCAAACACATTCAAAATGGAAACTCAAAAAGAGTACTTTCCACCTGAAACAATTAAACTAGATTCTACCAGCATATAATCCTTAACACATTACACAATAAAGATGGTAATCCATTGTCCTCTGTAAAGTCAAGATGGTAAAGCCAATTTGGGGCAGTAGTGTCATAAGGATAGAATATTACCATCAGAATAAAATAAAATCAGCAAATAACAGAAACGGTAGATGAGTAATGTTTTAGTTTGTCACTGAAAGGGGGACAAAATGTTGGAAGTCCACAGTTCTGCAGGTGAAGCTACCAAGTGGAGCTCAGAGCCATTCAGCTTCATCCAGCTTTTACATACCACAGATGAGACGTGAGTTTATTTTAAGGATCACTTTTTATAAGAATGTACCGTAAGGGCTTACATTAAAAATATTATCAAGAAATATTAATATTTTAGATAATATTTCATTAATTCTTTGAGAATTTCATGAAATTAATTTTTAATTCATCTGTTTCTACAACTACTCCCTTAACCACCTTCTCATCCCTTCCCACCCAAGTCTGAGCTTTCCTTTGTTTTTTTTTTTTTTTCCTTTCCCATATAATCCCATTCTGTGTTTCTCAGTTAGTCTTGGTTGTAGAGCCCATCCTGTCATGTGATTACCCTACCAGGTGTAGGATTAAAGAAAAGAAAGTCTCCTTCTCCTAGCAGCTATCAAATGACAATAGATATTCAGTTAGTGGAGGGATTTGGTGCCCACTTTCTCTCTTTGATGCTGGGATTCTGCTTGTCTGGAACTTGTGCATGCTGTCTCAATCGGTATTGGTTCAGATGTGCACCTTCCCTCCTGTGTCTGTTTCCTATGACTTTTACATTATTCCTGTTCCCCCTTCTCTGCATGAAGACCCCTCAGGTTTGGGGAGTGGTCATGGTGTATATGTCCCATTTAGGGCAGAGCACTTCACTGTCTAAGAAATATGAATGTAATAGTAAAATTTGCCATGCTTTTGAATAAAATTTAAATATAGTTATCAAATATGGTTATATGAATAAAAGAAGGAAACATTAAGCCCACTCTCTCTCCTTCTTCTTACACATTTTCCCCCATAAAAAGACATGAAAGTAATTCAGTATCACACTTCAAGTTGAATGTGTACATTCTTGGCAGAGTGAGATCATCTACCAAGATTTTTAGAACTTTATGTAGGACTATATACATTCAAATATCATAGCCCAAACCTTCACATTTTAATGTTTTAACTAGCATAAAAGGAAAAGGCATCTTCATGGAATTTTCATACATACTTAGTTTTCTCTTATTCACCTCCTTATGCATATTCCATTTACCTAACCTCCCACTCTCATCTCTACTTGTATCCTTCCACTGCTAGTGAATCATCTAGTTTTGTATCACTCATGTTCTATTAACCACCTCACCTCCCTCCATTAAAGTCTGCTTCTCTGACTCATGGATTCTAGTCTAGTTTCCTTGCTTCTACTTCCAACCATGCATAAAAGAACAAGTATATAAAAATTAGAAGCGAAGGTCCATAGATGAGAGAGATCAGGAGGTATTTATCTTCTTAAGACTTGGTTACTCAACTTTGTAGAGTATTATTCAGTTCCATATATTTTCCTATGCATTTCAAAGTTCTTTAGTTTTGTTGACATTTCCACTGTGTACATGTCCATTACAATTATCCATTCATTAGTTGAAGAACATTTAGTTTCAGTCCCTAGATATTGTGAATAAAACAGGAATGAGCATCAATGAGCAAGTTTCTGTGGAGTAGGATGTTTAAAAATCCTCTGAGTAAGAGTTGTATATACTGTAACTATATCATATAGAAGTGATTTTTTTTTCTGAGAGTCATGAAGTGGCTTCCCATCTCGCTAATGAGAATTCTAATGTGCTGTGTCCATTGCCTGTCTACTTGACTTCCCTCTCTTTTCTGACTACTTCAAGGTCATCCTATTTCTCTGAGTTTGCCATATTATTTCATTATGTTATGTGTATTAGTGTTTTTCTTAGAGATTTTAAAACCACAAGACTCTCTCTCTCTCTCTCTCTCTCTCTCTCTCTCTCTCTCTCTCACACACACACACACACACACACACGTGTTCCTGGTGACAGTTAATGTAAGAAGAATGCTTTGGATCCCATGGTACTGGACTCACAAATGGCTATGAGCTACCATGCGAGTGCTCAGAATCAAGCCTGGGTCCTCTGCAATAACAAGTGCAGCTAGTGCTCTTCACTGCTCACTAACACTCTAGTTCTGCCATATTTTATCATTGTATATGCTGCTACTGCTTCTTTAATTACTCTCATCCTGTTCTTGTCCAGACTAAAGTATTTCAAACTAAGCCTAAATAATTGCTAGAACATGACACACCTAGGTGTGCCATGAAACTATATTGTACAGTAAATTTTATGTATCAGGCACTATGAAAATATTTTGCATTGTTAAAACTAACTTCCATCTAAGTGAATTAGCAGGTAGGGCTTTTGTGACTTAGGGTTGGGGTTAAATGAGGCTGTAATGAGTCTATTATTCATAGGGCTTGCATTCTTATGAGAAAGAGAAGTCCATAGGATTCACCCCAAGCCATGTTACTCGCAGAGATGGGGAGATATCATATAAGAACACAGAAAAAAAGCTTCCATTTACAAGCCAAGAAGGGAAGAGCTTCACCAGCTGACTCTGCTGGTGTGTCAGAACCATGGAAAATATTTTGTGCTTTTTAAGCCATTTGGGCTGGGGTATTTGAAGCAGACTGTTATACACCTACAATATTCTAGTTTATTTAATATCTGCTTTTCTTGATTGCAATGTCTGCTTCATTTTGTTTTCTTCCAGGGCTTTACCAGAGAGCTTGGCATATATTAGGCTTTTAGGGAATGTTTATTTAGTGAGTGAAAGCTTGTAATCCTTATTTTCCTTTTGAAAACTGGGGCCATTAGAGAATATGTCTCTTTTATTTGCTGATATGTTGTAGTACATCAAACAAAGAATAACCCATTCATTCATTTCAACCTTTTTCTGATGCATGTTAAAAGCAAAGGAAAAACCTGTGATAACCAAACAAAAGCTCCAGAGATTTAGGCCTACATACCTTTTCAATTAATTAATTAATTTGCTGACAGAATGCACAAAGGAAACCAAGACTAAGATTTTTTTGTTTTGTTTTGTTTATTTATTTATTAAAGATTTCTGCCTCCTCCCCGCCACCGCCTCCCATTTCCCTCCCCCTTCCCCAATCAAGTCTCCCTCCCTCATCAGCCCAAAGAGCAATCAGGGTTCTCTGCCCTGTGGGAAGTCCAAGGACCACCCACCTCCATCCAGGTCTAGTAAGGTGAGCATCCAAACTGCCTAGGCTCCCACAAAGCCAGTATGTGCAGTAGGATCAAAAACCCATTGTCATTGTTCTTGAGTTCTCAGTAGTCCTCATTGTCCGCTATGTTCAGTGAGTCCGGTTTTATCCCAGGCTTTTTCAAACCCAGGCCAGCTGGCCTTGGTGAGTTCCCGATAGAACATTCCCATTGTCTCAGTGTGTGGATTTTTATTATTGCTTC
>NW_026068081.1:603066-613073 GCF_014885135.2 Alexandromys fortis | reverse complement strand
TGTGTGTGTGACTAAAATTAAAAATAAAAACTGCCCTGAAAAAACAGTATAGAAAAATGAACCTCCAAAGGTGCCACTGACTTAATTTTCTGTTAGCCAACTACTGCTGGGCATGTAGCCTATCTTTGTGGACACATCTCTAGTCCAGAAACAATCTCTAGTTGATAAGCACTTGCCCATGAAAATTTAGATTGCTCCAAGGGAATATCACTGGAAAAGTAATCTTTTATAAGATAGGCTGCATGTTCAGTAGTAGATGGCCAACAGATGACGAATCCAATGATATCTTTGGAGATTCCTTGTTTCATGATGTCATGTCAGGTTGTTTTTTAATTTAATGTTATTTTTATTAGATACCTTTTTTCATTCTTTCTAGAACATAACATTAGTTTGCTGTTTCAACTAATAATATGACAAGATAGAATTTTATTTTTCAAATAGGATTTCTCTGTGTAGTCTTGGCTGTCCTTGAACTAGCTCTGTAGACCAAGAACTCACAGAGATCCACTTGCCTCTGCCCTCAAGAGCTGGGATTGAAGGCATGTGTCACCACTGCCCAGTGACAATATAGCTTTTCTAGAAAATCTACAAACTTTTACTTAGATTTACTTAGGTTGAGTGATAAGCATTCATCATTAAGCATCCATCATTAGCACTTGTATTTGAGTTCCTGCCTTATAAATGACATTAAGATGAAATAGCAATGAATGCAAGGACTCCATATGACAATGAACAACAGTATGACAATTTCTATCTTTACATAGGTTTATGTATCAGATAGCTTTAGCTACTGATTTTGGCTAATTGTGTTGAATGCTATCTATAGTGCTGAATTTCTGAAGCATTAGTTTATACAGGCTATGGTTTAACTAACTGGTTCCTAAGGAACATTTGTGAAGTCTTGGTCCTTAGGGGGATGATGATGAATGTTGGCTGAACCTTATGTAGCTGATCACCGAGGGGAGGTCATTATGTACAGTTACATGTCATTCCAGGAGACTGTGTGACTCATCCTCTGCCTCTTTTTCTTTTCCTTCCTGGTCAGGAGGTTAACAACTTACTCTGTCACATGATCTCACTCTTGTGTGTTTTACCACAGGTACAAAAGAACAGGGACAATCAGTTATGAACTGAAACCTCCCAAACTTTGAGGTCAAGCCAATCGCTCCCTCTTTTTTTTGAGAGGTTAGCTATTTCAGATGTTTCATTTTGTTAATGAAAATCCTAGTAACGAATCTAGAATGTTTCAAATACTTTGAAGAGCAACTGTACTTTGACCTGGTCTCAGTTAATGAGAATTGGCTGCATAAATTTTAGTCTGAAACAGTCAAAATCTCGAGGTGCCTTTCACAAATGCATTTAGTTTGGTGGCCACTGCCTCTGATCCCAGTTTTCCTTTTCTATAGTTCAAGTGTTTCCCTCCAGATTAATTTAGCTTGTCTCATAATTTAACCTATCTACTATATTGATTGCTTTTGCTTTTCACACTGAAATGATTTTTCAGGAAATTCTTTCTTGCTCAGAGTGTTTTTAACTCTAAAAGAAGAGGAAGCATTATTGCCAGTCTTCAACATTGGAGTTTAGTTGTTCATGACTCTCCTAGTTCATGTTTCTATTGCCGTGAAGAGGCAATATGACCACAGCATCTTGTTTAAAGAAAAAAAAATCATTTAATTTGGATTACTTGCTTACAGGTTCAGATATTCAGTCAACTATCATCACGACAGGGAGTATGGCAGCATGTAGACTATAAAATGTGGTGCTGGCTATATCTTGATCAGAAGGCAGCAGGAAGCTAACTGACAGTCACACTGAGGGAAGCTTGAGCAAAAGAAACTTCAAAGCCCACCCCCACAGTGACAAACTTCCCCAGACAAGGTCATGTCCAATCCAATAAAGTCACCCCTCCAAGTAGTACCACTCTTTTCCATTTTTTCCCATTCAATTCCTTGGCTGTCTCCCACATGTTCCTTCCCAACTTCGTCTTTATTTTAGATATCCAATCAAGTCCAGTTAGTACTGTTTATAAATGCATAGGAGTGGGGCCATTATCTAGAGCTTGGTAAACCTACATGTGGTTATGTCGTCTAAAACAACCACCCCTTAGTTACTGTTAACTACCAATAGCTCCTTAGTAAAAAGTGAGGTGTGGAGATCTTCTACCTCCTCTCTGTCAACATTTTGATATCTTGGTCTTGGAGCACACCTGCTGTGATGCTATGGGTGTGATAGCCATGTCAGGTCCATCTTCTAGTTCTTTCTAAGTCAGTGTTCTATTGCTGTGAACAGACACTATGACCAAGGCAACTCTTAGAAAAGAAAGCATTTTGCTTAGAGTTGCACAGGATTAGTTTATTGTCATCATGGAGGGAGCATGACAGCATTCAGGCAGGAGTTGTGTCTTCAGGCAGAGAGAGAATCTGGTCCTGGAATGGGCTTTTTGAAACTTCAAAACCCATCCCACCTCTTAATCCTTTTAATCCTATCAAAATGTTCTACTCACTAGTGACTAAGTATTGAAACATGTGAGCAAATGGGAACAATTTCTTTTCAAAACACTGGAAGCACATACATTTCTTTCCAGTCCCTTTCCCCAATATTCTCTAAGTTTAAGGGCAGTTAAAATAGATTTCCCATTAGGGCTGAGTACTGAAATCTATTATTTTCATCACTTTGATCAATTATATGTTTCTACATTGCCTCTTCTCTAATTTATAAACAAGGTGCTTTGACGAAAATAACAGCAGCATCTACTCCTGGGTCTATGTCCTCCTCAGCCATGTATGTGTTTTTAACCAGAATTATAGTATCAATCATGAAATTTCCTCCTGTAGAAGAAGTCTCAAATCCAGGTTGAAAGCATTTCGTTATCCTGTACTCATTGTGTCACTATTGAACCAGTGGGCACATCTTGCCTGGATGGTTATTATGGTCACTGTCCAGTACTGGTTAAGACTGTTGATCTCTTTTCACCCCCAACAGTTTGCCTACCATTTTCTAGCTCTGTGAAAGCAAGTGGCTAAATTTTCTGCTATGTTTTGTAGAAAAGAATGCAGTCTTATCATACATTAATTGGCTTAGAAAACAGGTTTTTTGCTGGGTAGTGGTGGCACAGACCTTTAATACCAGCACTCAGGAGGCAGAGACAGGGGCATCCCTTTGAGTTTGAGACCAGCCTGGTCTATAAGACAAGTTACAGGACAGTTGGAGTTGTTGCTCAGTGAAACCCTGTCTCAAAAAACCAAGCCTAAAAACAAACAAACAATCAAATAAAAGAATGAAAGAAAGCTGGGATTTCCATACAACCATCAGTTGGTTAAAGTTCCATCCCCACCTTCCTCCCACCTCATACATGTTTTTGCTTCCCACTTTCAGTATCCCCACTCTTTACTCATATAACCTATGTTCTATTAAACTCTACACCCTTAATAACTGCTTCTATAACTCCTTTCAAGTTTCCTGGTTTCTAAAGGTATGCCAAGTACCTAAAGGTTGGAGGCTAGGCTTCACAAATGAGACGGAATATGAAGTGTTCTTCTGGTCATGGTTACAGCAGTCTAATATTTTTCCAGTTTTAACCATTTACTTGCAAATATCTTAGATGCATCTTTTTCTATCACTAAATTAAATTCCATGTGTATAATACTTCATCTTTCTCATTCATTCATCTCTTGATGGACATCTAGCTTCATTTGTTTTTATTGTTACTATGAATAGAGCACCAACGAACATGCATAAGCAAGTATTTGTATAATTGAATATAGTGTCCTTTCACTACCTACCCAGGACTGGTATCACTGGAACATAGTTGAAGGGAGCAGGGCCCCTTGTTCCATCCTACCCAGCTAGCTTGCCCCCGAAATAATCACACAGAAACTATCCATTAAAACACTGCTTGGCCATTAGCTTAATCCTCTTATTGGCTAATTCTCACATCTTGATTCAACCCATTTCTATTAATCTGTATGTCACAATGAGATCATGCCTTACTGGGAAAGATTCAGCATGTCTGACCTGGCAGCTCCATGGCAGCTCTCCATCTGCCCTTCTTCCCAGCATTCAGTTCTGTCTACTCTGCCTACGTAAGTGCTGCCCTATCAAAAGGCCAAGGCAGTTATTTTATTCAACCAATGAAAGCAACACATAGAAGAGCCTCCTACACCAGATCATTTAGATCTATTACTAGCTTTTTTGAGGAAATAGCATCCTGATTACCATAGTGGCTACAACAATCTGTACTGCTTCCAAAATGAATCATGGCACTTCTTTCCCCCACAACTTTGTCAGCATCTTCTGTCATTTAATGCTTTGATAGCAGCCATTCTAATGTGGCTGATGTAAAAATCTCAAAATAGTTTTAATTTGCACTTCTGTGATGGCTAATTATGTTAAACAGGTTTTTGCTATGCTTGTTAGCCATTACTATTCCTTATTTTTGGAACTCTATTTAGTTGTATAGGTCATTTTTTATACAGTTTTTTCTTGATGTTTAATTTTCTTAAAATTTAATTGTATAGTGTAGCTTATATTCTTTAGTCAGATTTATATCAGAAAAAATATTTTCTCCCATTCTAAGCTGTCCCCTCATTTGGCTGATGGGCACTTGACTACAGTTGTTTACTTAATTTGACATAGTGCCAAACTGCCTCCTAAATATTTGTTTATACCCAGACAGAGAATAACACAATAGAGTTTCTTTCAGTAGTAAAAGGCAGAGAATACAGTGGCTTTTGGCTGCTCAAGGTGCTGAAAATAACTAATAGCTGGGCATTCAACTCTAAACAGGACATTTATATAACCTCTTGAAAGGCTCAAGGAACCCTGAAGGAGCAGAGAGTACAAGAGCCAGTAGACAGAGAAAAGTGTTGTAAAATGCTGTCTTCTGAGCATGGCACTGCCCTTACAAGTATGATCTCATAGCTATTGCCTTTGCTTCCCTATGACTGGTGCTGCCCCCACCTCTCTCTGCTTAAATAGTACTTGTTAATGCATTCTCAGTAGCAATGCTCATTGTCTTCAGTTTTGTATCAAATGTGGAATTCACCAAGTTCCAAATCTGTGGTTACAGAGGTTAAAACAAGACATGAACTCTGGCATTTAATTTGTAGAAAATAGCTTATCAGGAAATGTCACTGAAATGACTCCAAAACCAACCTTTGGCTAACAAAACAAAACAAAAAAACATACAGACACACTTACCTTCCTTACCAAACATTTGCTTTTGAGTTTCTGGAAGTTTCTTTTCTTGTTCTTCTTCTAAGGTTATTTATAAAGGCTCCACTATAGGTAGGAGCTGATAGAAGTTTAAGGCATATTTCCTTCCAGCGACATTCTATTAATGATTATAATCACCTAAGTTTTGCATTCATTTGTTAATGGTAAAAAGAAATTTGACATAGTTCTTTCTATCATTTTTTAAGAGAAAATATTGATACACTATAGTCCATTGGGCAACCACAAAAGTTTGTCTGTTTATTTGTTTATTTTTTGTGTGTATGCTTGTTTTGCCTATGCACCTTTTGTGTGCAGTTCCCAAAGAGACCAGAAGAGGGCATGGAATTCCCCTTGTGAGCCGGTGCTGGGAATTGAACCTGGGTCTTCTTGAAGAGCAGTCAGAGCTCTTAACTGCCGAGATATCTGGCCAGCCTGCCTCTCCACCTAGTTTTAGAATCAAATTGTGTTGCTACATATAGTCATACACATTTCATCACAGGTTGTCTAGGCTGATTTTGCCATACTATGGCAGAACTGAGGAGATCCAAAAGCCAAATAGGAAGTGATACATTTTAAAATACACAATGAGCATTTAGGTGCCTATAGGTTATGGTAGTGCGAATTGGTTTTATGCAGTCTCATTACAAACTGATAGATACATATGATATAATTTATTTTTTGTCAGATAAATGTCATCAGCCCTCAATGTATATGTATTTCAAAATATTATTTTGCATACATCCTAATGTGTTATTTTTCATTTAAAATAAAGTATGAATGAATGAATAAGTATCCAAAATATTTCCATCAGACCTACACTAAAAAAATTACTACCCCCAATTGTACTCACTCATTCTTCTGTTAAATGGAAATCAAGTTACTGGACAGTAATCAGGTTTTGTCTTTGTTTTTGATTTTAGGAATACTACCATATCTCTTGCTCTTCCTGTTTTAGATACATCTTTCAACATCTTTATAATAAAAAACTGATGATTCTTAACCCTGACACATCTAAAAATTGCCATAATTTTGGCCTTGTTTATGAATGATAATTATATTAAGTATAAAATTCTAAGTTCACAGTAATCACCCACAATAACAATTCATTGTCTATGGGTTCCTTTTTTATTTAACTGAGAAAGGCAACTGAAACTTTTAAAAATCTCTTCTTTCTGCTATCTTTTAACATCTTATCCTCTCTTTAATCTTATTACTTTGTAGTGTTATAAGATGTACTCAGGGAGAGATCTATTTGTACTAAGCCCGTATGGCATTTGAAATGCACTTTAAGTCTTAAGAATTAATTTAAGTTATGAAAAATTTTTAGCCATTATATCCTCAGTCCTTTCCTGACATTCTACCATGCCATTCTCCAGGAACCTTTATTAGATACACATTGAAAACTACTGAACGAGACTTCATGCTTCTTCATTTATCTTTCAGATATTTTTAAATCACTGTTCTTTAGTACTATGTCCTGGGTTAATTTTCTCAGAAATATCTTCCAATTCATTAATTCTTTAATCAACCCTGTCAAGGCTGGAGCATCCTTTAATTTCAATGATTAATGAAAGAGGCAAGTTCTATTTAAGTCTGAAGACATAAGTCTGGATAGATCACACAATACATCGTGCATGAAGCACTTTAAATTCCTTTGTTTTACAACAGCTGGACTTTCAGCTGCTTTTCCATGACTCCAGATAGATAACCTATAAGTAGCTTCAGGCTCATTTGCCAGTTTAGGCTTTTCTTTTATCCAATATGTAGTCATCAGCACTGGCCGTATTATTTTTGAAATCAGTTGTACCTTGTTGGTCCCCCACTTTCTCTGTTTCTGCCTGTCTGTCTAATGCTAGCTCTAGAAAATAATTTTGTATATAGATCATCACACTATGTGAAGTATCCACACTAAATAGAGATTAACAAATAACTGTGTTCAAGAATATAAATGAATGAGTTCATCTCAGTGAGTTGATGTAGCATGGTTTTCTGCTATGAATTTAAGGCAAGCATCTCAGTGGAGTTTCTTAAACCATGTCAGTTTAAGAGGTATATCTTGCAAGGGAGGACAATACAATGCATTAGCATTATGCTTGCTCAAACTCAGTTCCATACCATTTGATCTTTCAGGGTTCATGATTTTTTTTCTGAGCATTTTAGCAGTCTTCTGCATTTCAGTGGGTCCCATTAGTTCGGCCTCTTTACATGTCATTTCCTTCTCTCCTGCTCTAAATCTGAAAATAACCATTTATTTTTTTTTACAAACAAAACTAAAGACTTTGTTATATTTTTGTGGAAACTTCAAAGCTTTATGTTAAAGAAATTAAACTTGTCCTATTAATTTTAAGGGATCCATTTTTAAGTTTCCTATGCCCATAAATAACTGTAAGCTGAGTCAGCAGATTGTTAGTAGGTTGGTAATAATATATTATTTCTTCTAGCATATTAGAACAAACTGCTTATTGCCTTTCACAATCTAGCCTCTATCCAAATTCGTGTCCACATTTCTAAGAAGATACAAGTTGTTGTGATACTATCTTCTGACATAATCCATATTTTATTTCTCCAATGATAATATTCACTATTGCCTTAGATGGCCTCCCAAATTACTTTTACACAAGATGTCAGGAGAACTGCAATTGAATGCTTTTGTTGTCCTGTCATGCCACTGAGTAGGATTACTTCATGGTACTTGCTGGTCTAGACAGGCAGGAGAGAACCTATGTAAAAGATGCGAAAGTTTTTTTTTTTTTTTTTTTTTTTTTTTTTNGATGTTATGCTGTATTAACACTGCACATGCAGGACCTGCAGAAAAAAAATGGCAGCTGAACTTGCAAAAGGTGAGATAGTCCTTCAGGGTTCCTGCTTCATGAAAAAGTCTGCCAAACATTCTGCAGGACACAGAAGAAAGTGACTGACAAACTGCCACAATAGGCAGAACTGTCTTTGAAATTTCCTGCTTCATGGAAAAGTCTGCTGGATACTATGAGCCTTTAGGCTGAAGATGGATGCCCCAATGGGTGACTGTCCAGTCAGCAAGATGTCTCTGTCTATTTTAGAGTTTTGGAAGTTGCTTACAATGCACTTCCTGTTAATTTAGGTAATAATATATCCTTCTGGAGTCTTTGATGCAGTTGAAGAATAGATAGTAATAATTATAGTTTTCTTTAGTTATGATAAAAGATAAAGTAGATATAAATATTATAACTGTAATTCATGCTTGATACCTGTTTTGTTATATGTAATTTTAATATGTTAAAGTTAAAACCTTCCTTTTTATTTAGACAGAAAAGGGGAGGTGATATGGAATTCCCCTCTGTATGCTGTGAATACTATTGGTCAATAAAGAATCTGCATTGGGCCTATTGTAGCACATAATAGGGCAAGGCAGAAATTCCAAGCAGAGAGAGGAGGAAAGAAGGCAGAGTCTGAAAGATGCCATGTAGCTGGTAGAGAGGAAAAATGCTCACAGGAGCCCACTGGAACCTTGCCAGTAGTCCATGACCTCGTGATGATGCACAGATTGGTGGAGATGGGTTCGTTTAAAATATAATAGCTATCTAGCAATACACCCAAGTGATTGGCAAAAAAAAAAAAAAAAAGAAGAAGAAGAAAGTGCAAAATTCTCTTCCTGTAAATCTAATCATTACTCAAATCTAGACCAAATGGAGCTATTTTCCTGGGCTTGTACTTTTAGAGGATACATGGAATCTGGACAGTGATGTGTGACTTCCCTAATCAATGCTACCTGCCAGGCAATCTAAATGTATTGAATTTAGCTACCAGTATCCCAATATCATATGAGTAAAAAGAAGAACAGACATTTTTAGGCATTTTCAATACAGTCATATAGCTTTCAAATCTTATTTGCCTATAGTATATATAATGACTTTTTGCTGTTTTGAGGCAATAGACTCCATATTCCAGCCCAGGCTAGACTTGAACTCACAGCAAGCCAAATCCTGGCATTATAAACATATGCCACTATGATCATATTAAAATATATATTGCTAGCATTAAATTTTTCTTCTTCTGTATTTGAGTAATTTATATGTTTGTATATATGACTTTAGTCAAGTTTCTTAATTTTAATGAATCTGTTTTCCCAGAAACATAATATGCTGCTATAGAGATTACACAAGATCTGTGTAAAGGACTCACTGTATATGGCAGCTGAAGTAATAGCAAGAGAAGTGATATTGTTTCTGTTGGTGCAGTTTTCCTCCTGCTTTCTTCCATCACTGATAGCTTAAGAAAAACTATTACATGTGATCTGAAACCCATGTGTAAATGCAGAATAAATAGCCAAAGCACCTTCAGATGATACCGTTCTGTAAATTGGGATCAAGGACTTCAACCTCAAATCAAATTGAATCATAGGCGTTTTCTCATGGGTATAATCAGTGGATACATGTTAGGTTAAGTTCTAATAAATTTATGATAATTAAATGTTTTATACCATTTTTGAATTTAAAATTTGCATTGTAAGAGCCCTAAAATATTGTAAAAAGTTTAATTTCAGGAATGATGGAAGTTTTAAAAGGATAAACTTCACTTACTATTGATAAAAATTAATCAGTGACTAGGGACCATTTTCCCCCATCAGATTTACATAGATAAAACTATTCATAGTTCTTTGTATGTGTAGCTATATACTATATAACTTCCTTGGAAAACAATTTAGGTGTCTTCATTAATATTTTGAATGTACATCCTCTTTATTCCTACATTTTTTTTTCTTTTTTGTTTAATTTTTTTTATTTTTTATTAAAAATTTCTGCCTCCTCCCTGCC
>NW_026068081.1:591840-600122 GCF_014885135.2 Alexandromys fortis | reverse complement strand
TCTGATCTCCAAAATATATAAAGAACTCAAGAAACTAGACCATAAAAGGCTAATCAACCCAATTATAAAATGGGGCAATGAGCTGAACAGAGATCTCTCAACAGAAGAAGTTCAAATGGCCAAAAGAAACTTAAGGTCATGCTCAACTTCCTTAGCGATCAGGGAAAAATCAAAACAACTTTAAGATATCATCTTACACCTGTCAGAATGGCTAAAAAAAAAAAAAAAACACCAACGATAGCCTTTGCTGGAGAGGATGTGGAGTAAGGGGTACACTCGTCCTTTGTTGGTGGGAATGCAAACTTGTGCAACCACTTTGGAAACAGTGTGGCTGTTTCTCAGGAAACTTGGGATCAACCTACCACAGGACCCAGCAATACCACTCTTGGGAATATACCCAAGAGATGCCCTATCATACTAAACAAGTATTTGTTCAACTATGTTCATAGCAGCATTGTTTGTAATAGCCAGAACCTGGAAACAACCTAGATGCCCTTCAACGGAAGAATGGGTGAGGAAAGTGTGGAATATATACATATTAGGGTACTACTCAGCGGTAAAAAACAGCGACTTCTTGAATTTTGCATGCAAATGGAGGGAAATAGAAAACACTATCCTGAGTGAGAGCTACAATTCTTAGAGTTGTATCTTACAGCACTCTTCTGACAATGGAGCAAAAATGCATATTCAAGTCTCTTCGCAGCATCCTTTCTATATGGAAAAGGCTAGAAACAGTTTAAATGCCCATCATGCCCTCAGTACTGTGGTGAATATGTGCACTGCCTTCCAAACAGCCTTCCTGAAAACTACATTTCTCTGCTTTTGTAACTAAAAAAAAATGTTTTCTATTTATGAGATTGTCTATGTCTTATGAATAAATCGCCAAGTAATTTCAACGATTTTATTGCTGTTTTCATAAGCCTCCAAAGAATTACCGAAGCATTTTGATACCATATAAATGTCAAGAGGTGATTGAAAGGAACCCTTTCTAATGCTTAAGCATTGCTCACTCTCAGCTATTTCCGCAGCCCTGAGGGTTCAGGAGAATGAGTATGTCTTCTTTTCCAAACAGATTTTTCTTTTGAAATGTTTTTGTATTTCTCTCAAACTCTGCCGGTCCTTCATCTCATTCATACCTGGAGGACTTAGTCATTGTGGAACTCCTGCAGCACTGAAAGAGGAGGAAAAATAAGAATCTATGGTACTTCGGTGGTGGAGTTACACATCTTTAAGAGAGAAACCATGCTGAATATCACACAGGCCATTAATATATGAAAGAGCCTAATGAAAGACAGGACAGTGTTTGGAAATGAAAGGCTTATATGATCCTCTGTGGAAGAAATATAGGGGGCATTTTTATATACTTTCCTAAGTGCTCAATTAAGTTTATTTGGCAAATTTCCCCCACTTATGGCATGACCAATCCGAGTAGATATTATATGGCAATATCCTGGATATTTATAAGTGTGGTTGAATTTCCATTTGTCCATGAAGCTATAAATCTGTGGTATCACTATGCCAAGTATCAGGGTCTCATCCGTGTGATGGGGAAAGGCATTCTTTTCCAGAATACTTTTGACTATGCCTCACAATTGCCACATTTCAGCGGCTTAATCAACACTGTGAGTTGTCTTCAGATTTTTTCCCCTAAAGCTTTGGCTATAAATAACACATCAAAAAAGAATGCTGGAAAATGAAAAAAAAAAAAAAAGGCTGGACCAGATTTCATTTAAAAATTTTCAATTTGTATACTTCTAAAACAAGCATATGTATTTGATGTCTTTTCTAGTCATCATTTGTGGATTTATACTCAAGAGAGAAAAATGAGAATATGACCACTTTTAACTGTAAAAAGAAATAAAAATAACCTCTTCGTTGTACTGTCACCTCTTTCAGTTTGGTATTAGAATGTACATAAATATAGAATATATTTCTGCAGAGCCAAAAAAAAAAACAGGATCTCAGCATTTTGTGCCTCAGAACATACTGGAAAAGATGTCAGGAGACTGCATAAAAATGATTTCACATTCTGTCGAATCCAAATGAAGCCTTTTTGTCCTTCATGACCAATACATTTGTAATTTGATTTAAGATTCATGATATTTCCATTAAACCAAAGCCAACTATCCTAAATTACTTGAAACTAGAAGTCATGCAATTTAAAGTAGCAAGTTTCAGATTGTTGGAAATTCGGAATCAAGTGAGTCATCTGTGAATCAGGCGTTGGTGTATGTATATCAGATGCTCAGTCTGTGTGCCTTTTATTCCCATAGACTTTATGAGTCTTCTTCCATCGCAGACATTGCCAATGAATACACTTAACTCAGAAGTTGATGACTTAGATATTCCTATTTGTTTTTTTTTTTTTCCTGAATGCCCGATCATGAAGTGAGTCATGTTGAACTTGTATTTCTCTACTTCTATGAAGGGAAATGTTTCTTAATTCTGCCACAATATTTACAGGAGGAATGAATTTCCTGCTTATCTGTCATTACTCATTCAAAGTTATTGTTAATTCATTTAAAAGTAATAGAATCACTACTTGTACATGTTAAACATAGGATTTTAAATGAGATTATTGACTGTATAATTGAAAGTGCCATGAAGTCAAAATGGACATAAGCAAATGAAATTTTATCTGGCTGTCTTATTTAGTTTTTCAGAATTGCTGTTTTATTTGTAAAAAATTATTTTTTCTGTGTTTTGAAATCATAATACAATTATATCTGTTTTGTTCATATAAGTTATACATTAGGAAAAATTTCTCAAGCATTGTTTTGCAGTCATCTTAATGCTCACATTAAAAAAAAAGAGGGGCAGAATGCTTACATACCAGTCAATTTCACTTGCAGAGCACTTTTTTTTCAAAGAGTTGAAACTCATGGATAAAATTCAGTTGAATTCACTAAGACAAGACAAGAACAATGCTTCTCTCACTGCTTCCATTCAACAAATGGTGAAAGTCTTCTGCAGAGCATTGAGGCAAAAGAAAAGCACAAAGGCCACTCAAATAAAAAAGAAGTTAAATTGAACTCAAGACTCTACTACAGCCGGGTGGTGGTGGCTCACACCTTTAATCCCAGCACTTGAGAGGCAGAGGCAGTTGGGTCTCAATGAGTTCAAAGCCACCATATTCTACCAAGTGAGTTCCAGGATAGATAGGGCTGTTACACAGAGAAACCCTGTCTTGAAAAACAAATCAAACAAACAAAGAAACAACCTAAGACTATTACAACACAAAAAGTAAACAGAAAATGATTTAAGTAAAGCTGGAGAATGGAATATCAATGTACATTAATGGCTAGTATTTCCATTATTTTCATAAAGAATAACCTGTCAAAGAAACTGGAAATACAATCTTGTGTATAATAAACAGAACAAAAACTGAAAATAAGGAGAAATATACTCAACCAAAGAGGCAAGACATTTAAATACTAAAACATATTAAAATACCAGCGAGATAAATCAAAGACAAAAGTAAGTTGAAAGATACCCAGTATTTGTTGGTTGGAAATATTCATGCTGTTAAAATATCCATTCGACCAAAAGTCAACAGTCAATAGTCAATATAATTCCTACACAATTTTTTGATTGAAAAAATTTCCGCCTCCTCCCTGCCTCCCATTTCCCTCCCCCACTCTTCTCCCCCTTCCCCACTCCTCTCCCCCTCCTTCCACTCCTCTCCCCCTCCCCCACTCCTTTCCCCCTCCCTATCCAGTCTGAAGAGCAGTCAGGGTTCCCTGCCCTGTGGGAAGTCCAAGGTCCTTCCCCCTCCATCCAGGTTCAGGAAGGTGAGCATCCAAAGAGGCTAGGCTTCCACAAAGCCAGTTCATGCAGTAGGATCAAAACCAAGTGTCATTGTCCTTGGCTTCTCTGTCAGCCCTCATTGTCCGCCACATTCAGAGAGTCCGGTTTGATCACATGCTCCATCAGTCCCGGTCCAGCTGGCTTTGCTGAGCTCCCATTAGATCAGCCCTGGTGTTTCAGTGAGTGGGCACACCCCTCGTGGTCCCGACTTCCTTGCTCATGTTCTCCCTCCTTCTACTCCTCATTTGGACCTTGGAAGCTCAGTCCAGTGCTCCAATGTGGGTCTCTGTCTCTATCTCCATCCATCTCCAGATGAAGGTTCTATGGTGATATACAAGATATTCATCAGTATGGCTATAGGATCGGGCCATTTCAGGTTCCCTCTCCTCAGTTGCCCAAGGAACTAACTGGGGACATCTCCCTGGACACCTGTGAGCCCCTCTAAAGTCAAGTCTCTTGACAACCCTAAGATGGCTCCCTTAATTAGGATATATACTTCCCTGCTCCCATATCCACCCTTCCTTTATCCCAACCATCCCATTCCCCCGAACTCCCCCATCCTCCCCTACTCACTTTTCTCTCCCCATTTCCCCTTACCCCCATCCTACCCCACCCCCAAGTTCCCAATTTTTGCCCGGCAATCTTGTCTACTTCCCATATCCAGGAGGATGACTATATGTTTTTCTTTGGGTTCATCTTCTTATTTAGCTTCTCTGGGATCACAAATTATAGCCTCCATGTCCTTTATTTATGGCTAGAAACCAATTATGAGTGAGTACATCCCATGTTCATCTTTTTTGGTCTGGGTTACCTCACTCAGGATAGTGTTTTCTATTTCCATCCATTTGCCTGAAAAATTCAAGATGTCATTTTTTTTACCGCTGAGTAGTACTTTACTATGTATATATTCCATACTTTCTTCATCCATTCTTCTTTTGAAGGTCATCTAGGTTGTTTCCAGGTTCTGGCTATTACATATAATTCTGCTATGAACATAGTTGAACAAATGCTTTTGTAATATGATAGGGTATCTCTTGGGTATATTCCCAAGTGTGGTATTGCTGGGTCCAGGGGTAGGTTGATCCCGAATTTCCTGAGAAATCCCCACACTGCTTTCCAAAGTGGTTGCACGAGTTTGCATTTCCACCAGCAATGAATGAGTGTACCCCTTACTCCACAACCTCTCCAGCAAAGGCTATCATTGGTGTTTTTGATTTTAGCCATTCTGACAGGTGTAAGTTGTTATCTCAGAGTTGTTTTGATTTGCATTTCCCTGATCTCTAAGGAGGTTGAGCATGACCTTAAGTGTACCATTTGTACCTTACACATCATATATATTAATGAGATAGTACATAGTGTTCCAATACATTTATTATATAATATTTAAATTAAACTTATATCTCATCAAATAGTTAATATTTCTTCTAACATCCTTTTGTCTAGCTAATGGAAATATACCGTATACTATTTTTGTCTATAATGTGCACATTGTGTCATGGCACATTGAACTCTTTGTTTCTGATTTTTTTCTTCAATTGTCAACAGGAAGTGATATTCATTTAGCAAACAAAATTTGTGAAATAACAAGAGTATTTAGAGTAATGTGGCGGTTTACAGTGATTCTACTGACATCCCTCAGCAATGGTGTATGCACACACTCAACCCTGTATGCTGATATTCTGGTTTTGAAAATAGAGGCAGAAAGCAGGGGTTGGTGGCACAGGCTCTTAATTCCAGCACCCAGGAGTCAGAGGCAGGAGGATCTCTGAGTTTGATGCTACCCTGGTATACATAGTGAGTTCCAGGACACCCAAGGCTACACAGAGAAACCCTGTCTTAAAAAAAAAAAAAAAACTAAAAATAACTATTATTTTTTTTTTCCCTTGAACGAGGAATCACTGCACCTTAAGTCAGCCTCCAGGATAAATCCTGAAAGGTAATGTAAGAAGTGTGTGTTCACAGTGCCCCATCTTCAGAAGTCAGTATATACCAACATATGTCATTTAAATTTAGGGTCCAACTAAAGAGTGGTACCCTGCTGAAGGACTGTTACCATGGTAATTTTGCTAATACTTTTACCAGCATTTGAAGAGACATAGAAGGAACACTTAAAAAGCTTCAGGTGACATAATTTTAAGATGCCAAATTAGAACTAATATGTACAAGGTTTTGAGTAAGACTGAAATTAAAATGTCATAAACTTAATGTGCAATAAAAAACAAATATGGTCATAATAAAGAAGGATCATCCATAGAATTAATTTAATAGGGAAAACACAAGGCCTGCAAATATCTGTAGAATTAGGTCCAAGGCAGTTTCTTTTATAGAGATGTGGAAATTGGGTGTACAGCGTGAGAAGTAAACTCTTAGGTAATAAGTGACTGATCCGATCCAGGAATTGTTCCACTAGGCCACACCAGGGAAACACCCCACTGCATTTTTGAGGTTATGTATACAAATTTTGATGGAACTGCCAGCTGTGAACTTAGGACCAACTTTACCCAGTAAGTACTGCTGCTTGCCAATCAGAGCTTGCCAGCCCTCTTGGGCATGGGAAACATGAATGAACTCCATTTGTTTTTGTTTTCCCATAATGGTTTCCATAGATTAGCCTTTCTTAATAAAAATCCCCAAACTTTATTCTGTTCTCTACATACCAGAGGTCATCCTAGCATATGCGTTTGTGGTCTGGATTGCAATTCTGTTCTTTTTTACCCAATAAAACTTTTTTGTTTTTTGTATATTTTTGTTTAACTTTGGCAGAATGAAACACATAGGGCTGCAAAGAACCAGCTGTGCTGATACTTGTTGAAAGTATGACTCTATCAGATTGTGTGTCAAAGAACAGTTTTCCCCAACATCTTTCTATTTCCAGGAGTGGCTTCATGTGTAGCTCTACAGAGTTGATGCCTTCTGGTGGGGGTGGTGTATATTTGCGTGTGTGTGTGTGTGTGTGTGTGTGTGTGTGTGTGTCAGGGGGAAGCACTAAATTTTCTTTAAGAGGCTAGCCCCTGGAAATTTGACCATGCTCCAATGAATACATAGGCAACACAAATTGAACTTCTTTCTTCTTCTTTCTTTGTGTGTGTGTGTGTGTGTGTGTTGGGGGGAATAAGGGTGGGAGGGTGTACCTGGGAGGAATGTGAAGCTAGTGTGATCAAGGTGCATTGTACAAAATTCCCAGATAATAATTAAAAAATATTATGTTGGAAGGAAAAAAATAAACAAAAAGAAGGCTATGTTAACTTCAACCAGACTTTTAGGGTCCAGGGGAAGAAAAAAATTCTTAAGAAAATTTGGTAAGGAAGCATTTTGTTTCAAATCATCAGGAGGGACCTGTGTCTACCTTTGTAAGAGGGGCCATGCATTAAATAATTTCTTGCCTAAAAAGGGAATCCCTTCAACCTTGAAATTCAATGCAGTGAGCTTCATTAAAAATCAAAGCTTTAGGATCTAAAGGGCAGGATAAAGGAGGCCTCTTGACTTTCTTGCAAGGTTACATACAAAGACATGAAATTTTAGTCAGTCAGTAAGCACCGTCAGTCTGTGGTGGTGTGTTAGAAAAAGACTGTTGTAGCTGTGTTCATAGAATTCTGTTAGTACAGGGTTTTATAATCAACTGAGGACTGAGTTGGCTGAAATGTATCTGAAGTAACTGTTCGGTTATGTGTATGCATTGCTGTCAAATTTACAATTTTCATTTGTGTATTATCTTCTTCCCAGACAAAGAAGCAGCCTGCCTCTAAATATGGAAAGCTCTGTCAGGTGAAAATGGAGTCCTTGTGTGCCCTTTGTAGCTTCATCGAGGCAGAAATCAAGTCAGGGTATTGAGTCTATGAAGGCAAATTCCTGTTTAACCTGTCATCTTCTCATGCAGAGTTTAACCATTGGAAAGATTAGAACAGAAACTGAATGTTTATCCACTGAGTTGGTACAGAGGTGTTTCTGTATTAGATGGGAGGTGGTTTTTGTTTGTTTGTTTTGTTTAATTTCTTAGATGATTTTCGACCTTTTTGATCTTATAACTAGTCCTCTTAAAATATACGCTTTAAAAGAACTTTTGCTTACCTCCTTCCCCCACCTTCCATTTTGAAGCCACTATGGACAGTTTTTAATTGAGGACTGTGTTCCTTGCCTTTTTGTCATCAGGATACCAATACAAAGTACAGAAACTTACCTTTGTAAATATTTTTTTTTTAATTTTTATTTTACACATATGGATGTTTTGCCTGTATATACGTCTATGGACCTACTTACTGCTTACTGCCTAGGGGGCCAAAAGAGGTTGTTGAATCGCATGGTCCTGGAGTTATAGATGTTTGTTGTCTGTCATGTAGGTGTTCCTCTGGAAGACCGTGGGTATTTTTGACCAGATAGCTATCTCTGTTGCCCCTCATTCTATTTTTTTTCTTTTTTTAATTTATTTATTTCTTTATTAATTAATTAAAGATTTCTGTCTCTTCCCCCCGGCCCCC
>NW_026068081.1:584467-589993 GCF_014885135.2 Alexandromys fortis | reverse complement strand
CTTCCCAGACCTGGATGGAGGTGGGTGGTCCTTGGACTTCCCACTGGGCAGAGAACCCTGATTGCTCTTTGGGCTGACGAGGGAGGGGGACTTAATTGGGGGAGGGGGAGGGAAAGGGGAGGTGGCGGTGGGGAAGAGACAGAAATCTTTAATAAATAAATAAAAATAAAATTAAAAAAAATTTTCTGCACTTTTATTATTTGTCCAAAGGCAGAGCCCATTTTTACATTAAAATATAGCTATATCATTTTGCTGCATTCTCATTCCTTCTTCAATCTCCCCATGTCCTGTCACCTTCTGACACCAAATCCCCCTCCAATTCATCACCTTTCTTCTCTGTCTTGGTCTTCTGTCTGTCTCTGTTTTTTTGAGACAAAATTTCCACTGTATAGCTGTAGATGTTCTTGAACTTGCTCTGTAGACCAGGCTAGCCTCAAATTTAGAGATCTACCTGCCTCTGCCTCCATGTGTTTGTATTAAAGGCATGTGTCATTCATGCCCAGTTTAATGGCCTCTTTCTTTGTTATTGTAACAAAAGTAAAATTTCAGAAGTATATTAATATGACCTGCAGATGTGTTACTTACATGATTTCAGGTCTGATGATTTAGTATTGGATAATCAGTTAGGGTTAATCATTCCTTTGAAAAATTAATTTTCCCACTCTCGACATTCCTTACTTTGTCTAGGGGGGTGCTCCATGCAATTTCCCCCTTTCACATTAGCATGTCTGCTAGTGTTGTCTTTCTTCAGGTCTAATTTAAGCAGCCATATTGTTGGAGTATTATGTGTGGCTTTTCCTGTCGTTTCTAGGAGCGAGCTGACTTTCTCAACCTCTTTCCAACTCTGTTTCACACACTTGTGTCTATTCACTGTCTCTGTGTTATGTCTTTCCTCTCTCTCTCTCTCTCTCTCTCTCTCTCTCTCTCTCTCTCTCTCTCTCTGTATGTGTGTGTTTGTGTGTTAACATACAATCTAAAACTGAGCTTTAAGAACCCTTTTCCTTATTGAAATGTTTTACAAATTATTCCAGGTAGAGTTCTGTTTTGTGCTTACATCTAAAGCTGGAAATTTTTGTGGAGGTCACAGTTTCTCTTGGGAATTTTGGAGAAGCATCAAGACAATTAATCTTCAATAACACCACTGTGCATATAAATACTTACAGCTATTCTTAAGTGATTTTGATATACATGAGAAAATTAGACTCAGTAATAGTTTAAGGAGTTTCAAAAGAGGTACTTAGGAAAGTGCTGGAATCACCTTCATTGCTAGATTTAATTACTGGGAGACATTCCAGAAACTAATCTCTACTACTTATTCAAGGTTTGAGATAATTTACCCCTGAGGCTATTCTAGTGATAATTCTATGGTATTATATTGCACATACCAAGGGAATAAATCATTTTTATATGGATGTGGATGGATCATAAAGCAATAAAAATGCTAATGCCCCAGGGACAAACCCAGAGCTTTGTAGTGGTCAGGTTGCATTTGGACCTCAGTAGGAGCTGCTAACCAGTGGAGCAGGAATCAAACACTTCTAACCATTGCTTCCTCATTCACAAGTGAAGCTGGCTTCTAGAAAATAATGTATTCATTTTTAAATAGAATCAGTTAAATTCTTGGGCAGTGAGGATCTCTTCATGTACCTTTGCCTACAGATGGCTTCACATGTATAGACCATCTTATTTATCTGTGTTTTTTCCTCCACTTCAACTTTCCAATTTTGTCCATCATGTACATATTAGCTTGGTCTTTAAATCTGAGCTTTTACTTTTAATATCTTCCATGATCAAAAGTAGATTCAGCGACAAATATTTCATGTGATAATTAAATCATGATTCAAGTGACCTTACATATGAGTTAACTTATTTCATCAAAATCTTGAATGGTAGCAGGCACTGCAAATTAAACACGAGTTGTATATGGGGAATTTCTTTGTGTTTTTCCCCTAGGGATAATATTATTCAATATGTTTAATTTATAAAACTAGTCAGAGAAAAACACCCGAAGTTCTCTGTCAAAATGAGCTGACTTTGACACATGCTGCCGAATTTCATCCTTTTTAGTTACAATGCCTGTCCAGCTCTCCAAATGATTTGGATCTTCAGTATGCCACTAAGAACTCCTGTGAAAAAAGCATGTGCCCCAACTTTTTGTTCAATTGAGAAGTAGTTGGCACTGTAGGTCTGACTGGGGGAAGTTAGGTCGTTGGGTCTCTCTTTGCTAGTGTTTATGGCGTACGGATCTTTGTTCCACCTTGATCCCTACCAAGGTGTTCTGTCTTGACATGTAACCCAAGTGAAAGCTCAAGAAAGCCGTTCACTGTAACCTGAAAAAAGCATGCATCAAATCAAATTCTGACCTATTTCTAGTGTTGTAACAGGTATTGGATCATATCCATAAAAAGACTGATTCTAGCTAGCATCTTTAGGTAATATGGAGGTAAGCAAATTCAAGTAAGTCTTTGGAAATTTCTGTTATATTTTTCCTCCTAGGAGGGTGTTAAAGGAATGCTACCATTAATTGCACTTCTGAAATGTGCCACTGCTGAACTGCAACTTTTGGAATTGGGCCCAAAGAATTCCAGAAATAACCCTCCCTCTAAAAATCATAATTCTGCACCTTCATTTCCTAGCTTCAGAAAAAGAAGTGTTCTTTCCCTTTTGAAACTTATAACTGCATTTCGATTTGGATATTGATGGTGCTTTGACATGCTGGTGCTTTAGTGTGCAAATACTTTAAATTGGAGGTGCTTGAATAGTAGTAGGTGGTTGTATTCTTTTCTCTTGTTTTACTAGGTGTCTGACTCCATTATATTATCAACTGAGGAACAATGATAAGAATGAAACTCCAACACTTTTGGCTGAACCTATCACCTATTTCTCCTTAGGGCCACTAACTTAGAACCTTTTATTTGCAAGTAAATACAACATTGTTTCATCATGTGCTTTCTCCTGTCCCCTTTCCATAACTCCAAACAGCAGCTATGAGTTCTAGTTCCTCCCATTTCTGCGGCTACAACTAATGCGGATATAACTTAGAGAGATTGTACGTTATGTTCCCAAGTGGCAAATTAAGGAACTATCTCAGTAGAGCAAGTCATATGAATTCTTTGTTGATCCAAAGCATAGAAAATCTGTATTATTAGCATTCTGCAGTATATCACATGTGAAATGGCATTAATTATGTCTTGAAAATAATGAACCCACCTGAATGTAAAACATTTTATTGCTAAAATGGCTGATGCTCCATAGAGCTTTTAGACGATCATCTTTCTGCAGATAGAGGCTTTTAATGTTAATGACTGCTAGAGGACCAGATTTGAAGTCCTTAAGTGAAATCTTAAATCCTTTGAAGGTTGTCTGTGTGCATTGGAATCAAAGTCTTTCAAACTTTGGTTACTGTTGAGGTCTTATTTAAATTTGTAAGTGTTTTGCCTGTGTGTATACATTTCATAAACATACAGAAGACAGAAGGGAATGTCAGATCCCCTCAAACTGTAGTTAGAGATGGTTGTGAACAGTCACATGGGTACTGGTTTTTGGACCCAGGTCTTCTGCAAGAGCAGCCAATGTTCTTAAGTACTGAACAATTTTTCCAGCCCCCTAATGTTTTGATAGTTTCCTATGAATCATGTGTTTTTAAAATACCATTTGAAATGATAAATTCTTTCAAGCAGTTTTTAAATTTACTTTGCTAAGATCTTTCAGAGGAATTACTATCTATGGCATATATAACTTTATGAAGCTTATTTCTGAGCTAATTTGACTTGAAAGATGAAATTACTACTTGATGTGGGATGTATATTCTGTTAGCAGTCATGTAATGAACATTCATCTCATTTACAGGCCAGAGCTCTTGGGTACAGTGCCATTAAGCAGCAATATTTTCAAAAATCCCTTTTTAAATTGAGCAACATATTTCAATAAGACACTTAAAGTTTTAGTAAACTCTATTGTAAACAGATCTGTCATTCAGACTTTGTTTTTCCTTTTACACATCACAGACAGAGCAGATTTAGTATAATTCTATTTTGTTTAGGGTTTTTTTTTTCTTAGATAGGGTCTTTCTTTGTAAACCTGATTGTTCTGGAACTCACAGCCTAGCCTCGAACCCATAGATATCCTTCTAAACTTTGAATCTAAGCCTTGAGTTCTCTCTAGGTTTGAATCTTAAATGACCTCCTTTTCCAGTTGTAAAGTAAGGTTCATCTACATTGAAGACCTGTGGTCCAGAATAACTACCTTTATCTAAGCTATACAGATGATGTGTGTTGCTGCAGCTCCCTCAACAGCATTTGTGTGGCTTCACCCTTCACTTTTGTATTCTGGAGAAAGACGTTGTATTCTAACACTTCAAGAATCATCCTTTCCTAGCTTCAGACTCATCTTTTGAAGATTACTCCCTATCATAGACCTGAGGACGTTTAGTATCTTGCTGTAGCCTGTATCTGACTTAAGAGAATGTTGTGGTTCTGTCTAGACCGCTAAACTGTTCTACATACCTTTAACAATCTGTTCATTTTCTTTTCTTTCTTCTTCTTTTCTTTCCTTTCTTTCTTTCTTTCTTTCTTTCTTTCTTTCTTTCTTTCTTTCTTTCTTTCTTTCTTTTTTTAACAGTGTTTCTCTGTGTTGCTTTGGAGCCTTCCTGGAACTAGCTCTTGTAGAGCAGGCTAGCCTTGCACTCATAGAGATCCACCTGCCTCTGCCTCCCAACTGCTAGGATTAAAAGCAAGCACCACCAGCACCTGGCTCTGTTTGTTTTCTAATTGTTCGCTCTTCTTTTATTTATTTTTTTGTCTTGTGTGTGTGTGTGTTTATTGATTTTTATCAAGCTCTGAATTTTTTTCCTGCTCCCCTCCCTGCCTTTCCCCTCCTCTTCAACCCTCTCCCAAGGTCCCCATGCTCACAATTTACTCAGAAGATCTTGCCTTTTTCTACTACCTATGTAGATTAGATCTATGTAAGTTTCTCTTAGGGTCCTCATTGTTATCTAGGTTCTCTGAGATAGTCATTTGTGGGCTGGTTTTCTTTGCTTTATGTTTAAAGACTACTTATAAGTGAGTACATGTGATAATTGTCTTTCTGGGTCTGGGTTACCTCACTCAAAATGATGTTTTCTAGCTCTACCCATTTGCCTGCAAAATTCAAGATGTCGTTATTTTTTTTTCTGCTGTGTAGTTCTCCATTGTGTAAATGTACTATATTTTCCTTATCCATTCTTCGGTAGAGGGGCATTTGGGTTATGTTTCTAGGTTCTGGCTATGACAAACAATGCTGCTATGAACATACTTGAGCACATTTCCTTGTGACACGATTGAGCATCCTTTGGATATATACCCAAAAGAAGTATTGCTGGGTCTTAAGGAAGGTTGTTTCCTAATTTTCTGATAAATCACCACACTGACATCCAAAGAAGCTGTACCAGCTTGCATTTTCAGCAGCAATGGATGACTGTTCCCTTTACCCCACAATATCTCCGTCATAATTTGTCATCAGTGTTTTTGATCTTGGCCATTTTTTTTA
>NW_026068081.1:558688-577642 GCF_014885135.2 Alexandromys fortis | reverse complement strand
ATCCAGGGACAGAAGGAAGGACGGGGCAGGCAGTGCAGGATCCAGGAGAGCACAGGAGCCCCTGAAGCCCAGGCTGAGAGTGCTGGGCTCTCTTACTGGGGACCTTGAGGCTCACTGCTCTCTCTTGGCCATTCTTAATGGTGTAAGATGGAATCTCAGAGTTGTTTTGATTTGCGTATTTTTCTCTGATGACAAAGGATGTTGAACATTTCCTTAAGTGTCTTTCAGCCATTTTATATTCCTCTGTTCAGAGTTCTCTGTTTAGTTCTGTACTCCATTTTTATTGGATTATTTGTTCTTTTAATGACCAGTTTCTTGAGTTCTTCACTGCAGTAGCATTTTCAATTTGCTTGAAGGGCTTTACTTTTGCAGGACTGAGGTTTGATACAAGACAACTAATCTTTAGTCTGATTCTGTATAGTAAATGCTTTCCCCACTAAGATTTGTAATTTCTACATTTGATGCATGGAGTGGCATGGGCTTTGGAGACTTCAAAGCCTGCCCTCAGAGTTAAACATGGGAAAACTTTCCTTGATGTCAAAACTTCTCTCAGTCTCTAGAAAGGTCCCCCTTTAATGCTTCTTGTCTTTTGCACATGCAGCCTCCTATTCTGCAGGGTTTTGCTCTTTGCTTGCATTTTTTTAACCTTTTCTCATAGGGAAACAAAAGAAAGTTCTTTTTCATCATGATTTCTCCTGAGGTTAGATATAAATTCAGAACAAGAGACTTAATTTTACTTACTGTAATAAAATGGGCCTTTCCTTCTTATCTTTCTTTCTCTCTCATTAAAAAAGGTGTGTACATCTTTATTATTACTCAAATTCTCACCAACATCAAAACTTAGGAATATTTTCTCATGGGCCTGAAAGCCATGTCTCTGAAAGGCTGTGTCTTCCTTCCCTCCTGCAAGAGTGAAAGAGCCCAGATACAATGAGAGCTGCTCTTATTACAATATAGGGAATATTCTTGATATGAATAATAGCAAATATAGGAGGCCTTGTGGAGAAAGGAGCACCCTTATTCATTATTGGTTGGAGTGTAATTAGAAGCAGCCATAATGACATTTAGTATGAATGTTCTCATGCAGTCAAAAATAGAGTAACCATATGACTCTACTATACAATTACTGGACATGTATTCAAAGTACTTTCTCTTCCTTGTTTCTTTATCCAAACAAGTGTTTCTCTAGTCACAACTATGAAATGGAACCAACCTACATTTCCTTCAAAAATATGTGTGTATATACACAATGAAATTCGATTCAGCCATCAATAATAATTGAATCATGAAAATTTCAGGAAAAATGCAGGCAACTAGACATCAGTATATTAAGCAAAATAAATGAGAGGCAGAAAGGCAAATGGGTATCCTAGATTCTAATCTCTTTCTCCCCTGTCTCTTTCTCTCTGATAGAATTATAATTGGTCTATGGGAGGGGGGATGAGTTCTTCTTACACTCAGTTGAGAAGAAAACAGAGGGGGGAGTGCATTAGTTTGTGTAGTAATTTAAAACTAACAATGTAGGTATGTGATTCCTCTTGTCTTTAATTTCCTCATTAGTTCACCACACCCAAGCTTTGCTTTATGTTGCAATGACACCTATAGATACTGGACATAATGGTTTAATGTTTCTGGGCATTATGACTTGGAATTTGAGTTTTATAAAATTCTGGCACATGATTTTTGTGGAGTGAAGATTAGGAACCAAGGCATTCATTAGGCCCTGCAAGTATGTTTTCTGCTCACACTGACAGAAACTTCTTAACCTGGGAATCAGAAGTAAATTTATCTAAGAAATAGAGATGGGATTTAATTATTGCTTTATGGCTTTCCTTCAGCAGGGCAAGCTGGGCATGGTGCTGCATACCTTCAGGCAAAATTTAAGGCTAGCCTGGTCTACATAGTAATGTTCTGATGAATGATGACTACGTAGAAAGATTGTATTTAGAGGTAGATACTAGAAAAGATCCATTTTATTATAGGCCTTTTCCTTAAGCCATATCTTTATCTTGCCTGCAATAATTCTAGCAGAAATCATATGACATTATTTAAGGGCAAGAAAAACATTTTTTTCTCTTTGTCTTTCATAATTCTTAATTGGTACTGCTGATGGGGGAGAGTCTTCTGTTTTGTGTTAATTTCATTGGTTAAATAAAGAGACTGCCTTGGCCCTTTAATAGGACAGAAAATTAGGTAGGCAGAATAGACAGAACAGAATTCTGGGAGAAAGAAGCCAATTCAGTCAGTCGCCATGACTCTCTTCTCCAAGATGGATGCCTGTTAGACTCGTCCCGGTAAGCCATACTCAAGTGGCAATACGGATATTAAAAATGGGTTAGATCAATATGTAAGAGCTAGCCAATAAGACGTTATAACTAATGGGCCAGGCAATGTTTAAAAGAATACAGTTTCCATGTAATTATTTTGGGTAAAGCTAGCTATGCAGAGCTGGGCGGGAACGTAGCCCACCGCAGCTCCTAGAACATACTGCCAGTTGTAACAAATGATAGTTTAGCAAGAGACAAATAATAATATATTCCCATGTATATTTCTTACATATGTGGGATACTGCCGGACCTCGAAGAAATGCCTGGATCACAATCTTCAATTCAAATGAAGAAAGGTATTGTGGAGGGTAGTAATGAAGACAGCCAGGAAAGCAGGATAAATTGTGTCATGCAAAGTGCCTTCTCCTTTGGTAAGAGTCTACAGTGATTTGGACTCGGCTTCCTCATCCTGTTGAAAAGTGCTGCATAGACCTTTTTACTGCAGTATTACTACAGAGATTTTCATTTCTTTTACTAAGGGCTAGGTCCTACGTTTGATTTTAGAGTTTCAACCATGTTTAAAGTTTCAGACCAAACTAATTGTTACAGCAAAAGGAAATATGTTTTAGGATAGAATAGTCTGGCCATTGTACCATAATTATTTTAGGATAGAATATTCTTGTCCTTTATGTCTGTGAAGTCTCTACTATGTACCTGATCAGATTTATCCTTTCCTATGTCTGGATGTCAGTCAGATCATTCAGAGATGTCTTCTTTGAACTTAACCTAGTAAGAACCGTTCTAAGATTTATTTCCTTTTAGTCAGTTCGGCTGCCATTCTGATGCTTTCCCAAAAATCTTCACCTGTCTTGCTGTGCTCGGAATTGAGCCCAGCTTCCATACTGAGGTCTCTTGTTATGTATTACAATAGGTCTTAAATGAAATCTGTTTTGATTGCGTTAACTGCTGGAGGATTTGTAAAATATAGACAATAATATGGGATGTTCTGTCCATGGACTATAACAATGTTCTCACACAGAAATAAACAGAATAGTTGATACCAGAATCCTTAATGAGTAGGTAAGGGAGACAAAGAATATTGTGTTATTGCCTACTAACATAGACTTAGAAAAGTACATTACTTTATACTGTTATATAACATATTAGGGTGATGATAGTTGATAGGTTTTTAAAATGTATTTTAGAAGTGCTAGTAAAGAGAATTTTGAGTGATTTCACCACAATGAAAAGATAAATATTTGCCGTGGAAGTTATGTTGATCAGTCTTATTTTGTCATTGCACTTTGTGTACATACATGCCTTAAAATCTTACCCTGTAGCTTATGAGTATGTGTAATTATTATGTCAGTGTTAAATCCTTTGTTACAAAATTACATTCAAGACTAGATGGCATTGTGCATCTTAAGCAATTTTTATTCAATAAATGTCAACTTATATGAATACCTGTCATGTACCAAAACGATTCTGTAGCTACTTCCCTTGCCTATGGTCTTTTTTCTGTGTATGTCATCGAGGTTTTAAAATTTTCTTTGTTAGCTTCTGATGCTTCCCATGCTCTGGCAATTTTTTTACCACTCTGATTTCATCTGTCATTTATTTTCATATATACCCATTCTCATCTTCACTAGTGTCAGGGCTGCAAATCCACTTTCTCCTTAAATAGGGCCCAGAGCCAATACTCCACTCATCACCTAATAGCACAGTCAAGTTCCTTTGGTTGAGGGTATGAATTCTGTATTTCTTATGCTTACCTCTTCCTATTCTTGCAGTTATGTCTCTGAACTCGATATCTGTATTGGGGTGTCATGTACCATCCCTATTCATTTATCTCTTAAAAGATGTCCTAATTTTAAATAATGTAAAAAGCTTTCTGTTACAAGGATTTCAGAGCTAGCAATGTTCCCTGATATTTCCCATCCCTTGCATAGATAGTTTATAACTTTCTATATACTGTCAGTCATAACCACATTATTTGGAGGAAATTACCTAATAATGAGTCTTGCAGCTTTTAGTTTCCTGGAAACCAACTATTAGAGCAATTATCCCTCCCATCCTTTTATACCAACACTTATTAGGGACTTTTAAGAAACAAATAGAAAAAAAATGGTCTTTAATTGGCCACAATTATTAAACTGAGTTCTAGGAGCAGATGCAGGGCAGAAGGAAAGAAAATGTATTCATAAACCTAATTTTGACATATAAATTACAATGTTACATTATAAAACACTGTTTCATGAAGCTTGTTGAAGAATATTCAGAGCAAAATTTAGTATATTATCAGTTTTACAAACATTTTAATGGTAGATACAGCAATGCCAGCCATATGCAAAAAGTACACTATTCTTTATCTGTATATTTTATAGATATGATGGTTACTACAAAATAAATAGATTTATCTTCAGTTAAAAACAGGCAATAGTCAAGTTGCTGTTATGTTAACAGTACATAATTTTCTTATTGAGCACCTTAGCTGGTCTTTTGTTTTCTTATACTGTTAAGCAGAAAGCCAGTCGCATTGCACTTTTCTATTGGGAACTTTTACTTTTTTTTCCTTGATGTTGTGCAATGGCATGGCAACAGTGGATGAGGGAATAATGTATGTATTCTAAGCTCCTCCTTGAGAAATTAGAAAAGGTAAAATAAAGAAAATCCAAAGAAGATGAAAAGGGAAAATAATCACAACACTATATATTATTCAATGGGAATGGCCCTTTGATTTAAAAGAAAAAGAGTCATTAATGAAGTTTTAAACACCTGAGATTTTTATAACCTATTAGTGGGCTTGTCCATGAAGACAAGGGTGTGATTGTCCCCCACCCCTATACCATCACATGCACACACTAGTTCACAATAGCGTTGCCATTATTTGGGTCTTGTTTAGGCAAGAGGTATTTTTGGGTACAGCATTCTTGCTATGTCTAGAAGACACTATCTAGTAGCATATGTCCTGGGTTTCTGTCACTTAGAGTCTTCCTTAATATTCCCATGAGACCAAGGTTTGTTCAGGCATCCCATTGTAAATTTACTAATTGATCTGGACACCCCACAATCATTATCTTCATTTTGATCAGTTATGGATCTTTGTTATAGTCTCCATTTTTTTGAGAAAGAATCCTCTTTGATAAGTGTTGAGAGCTACATGCACCTGTAAGTGGAAGTATTTAAAATGTCATTAGAAATATTATTGGTTTAGGAAAATGTCGGGGGTAGATTCTCCTCTATGATCTACCTGCCTTGAATTCCCTCCTGTTCACGGGGCCTTAGTTATATGTCTGTCTGTTACCCCCAAGATCAAAGTGCCACCATTGTACCATATCTTGTTTAAGCTGTTAGTTGCTATGGTTTAGAGACTTTAAAGTAGGGTAGCACTGTTGATTTCTTTTCCTTGGCATAGACCTTCCAGTGTTAAGAAAACTAGTTTCCAGGGACAAGGCTTCTACTTCAGTTCCCTCTGAATTTTTCCAAGCCCTCTGTCTGAAATGTGTGGTGTCTTCAGTAATAGTGTTTTAACTTTCAAGTTATAGAAGATAATACATTGTATTATCCTATATTGTTTTGTGGTTCTCTAGGATCCCCCTGCCAAACAAATTTGGAGGGAGGTTTTCTTTTTCTTTTTCTTTTTTTTTTTGATGGAGGTTTTTTACTACAAGTTTGAAATACAGGGTTTGTGTTAGCTAGTTTATGGGTCTGACCGAAATCATTATCACCTCACGTTGTATTTGTATTAAGAACACACACACACATATGTGTGTGTGTTCTTATACATATACATATACATATACATACATACACACACAAATGAGTTCTGTGTATTTAAGTAAGATTATAAATTAGTGTTCTTATGTGGGAAGGAGGAGCTTCTTGTTCATCCTAATTCATATCTATATCATTCTAATGTGGCTTTATGAGCATTTTTAGTATTGTTTACTTCCCTTTTCTTGATTTTCTGTGTGTTTCCCTCTCTCTCTGTCTCCAGCTGATTAATTAAGACTTGTTTTCCCTTTTCCTCCTTCTTAGTATTGTGCATTTACCGCTATTGCCCCTCTCTAGAACTCCTTCTACCCTCACTTTGTGGTCACTTTCCATTTTTCTGGCTTTTGCATTTACTTCAAGTTATATAATCAGATTCACAGATTCAGAACTAAGATCCATAGGTAAGAGAGAACATGAAACATTTGTCTTGCTGGATCTGTGTTACCTTACTCAATATATTTCCCAGTTCCATCGTTTACCTGCAAATATCATGATTTCATTTTTATTACAGTTGAATAGTAGTCCACTGTGTAAACGTATAACATTTTCATTATCCATTAATTGGTTAAAGGACATTTAGATTGTTCCCATTTCTTACCTATTTTGAATAGAGTGTCAATGAACATATTTGATGAAGTGAATAAGCCCAAAACACATATACATAACAGCAACACTAAGTGGACTCAGTAGGATACACATAGAAGAAAGTATAACTTTGAGGGTTTAGAAATAAGTTTAAGACTACCCTATAATTTAAGTGTCTCAATAAGCACAACTTTACTCTTAACTTATTGACACATCTAGAACACAGGGTACTATTCAACAATTATAAGGAGCAAATTATTAATGTATTTAGCACATAGAAATTTATGATAAATTGAAAAACCAAATCCCAAATTCTATATATGATAACTACAATTATGTAATATCATTTAAACAAGATTGTAGAACTATAGATGAATCATTTTAGATACTAAGTGGGACCATGAAAAAAGTAAATTTGGATATAATTAGTGATATGAAGGATAATTATGTTCTGGGAAATGTTCAACATCTTCCCTATATCAGGGTTAGCACATTGTTGAGATATTGTACCATTATTCAGAAAAATATTACTACTTGAGGGAGGGGAGCAACCTATGCAAAATCCAAATGTGATCTCTGTATTATTTCTTACCACTGCATGAGGATAGTTTATTGTGGGATGATGTGGGAGGTCCTTCTGTATATATGTTGCCTTTATTGGCTAATGCCTCTTTTGGCCAATGGCTTAGCAGAGTAAAGCCAGGTGGGACTTCTGAAAAAAAAAATATATATATATATATATGGAGAGAGAGAGAAGGAGAGTAGGCAGAGTCAGGGAAGATGCCATGTAGCTGTCACGGAGACAGAGCCAGAACCTTACCTGTTAAGCCACAGCCTTGTGACAATACACAGAGTAATAGAAATGGGGTAATCTAAGATGTAAGAGCTAGCTAGAAATATGTCTGAGTCATCGGCCAAACAGTGTTGTAATTAATTAATATAGTTTTTATGTGATTATTCAGGTCTGGGTAGCCAGGAATAAACAGACAGTCTTGGTTTACAGTGGGAAGAATAAAATCCTTGTCAGGCTCTAGACAAATAGATGGAACTTTAGCCCACGTTACTAATTTAGAGAATCCAGACTACATACTGTGTAATTTCATTTATGGAATATTCTGGAAAAATAAAAATGCAAGAGACAATAAGCAGAGCAGCCCAGTTGTTTCTAGGGTCTTGAGGAGAAAAGTAGCCTGGGCCAAGGATATGAGTTTGATATGTTAGGGAACTACAATTATTCTCTGCCACTATATTGTGAATCTGTGGCACTGTGTTTTCATCAAAACTCTCTAAGGCTTACGATGTAATGTAGACTTTGAGAGTGCAATCTTACTGTATAGTACTTATATGAGATGCCTTAGTGGTTTGAAAGAAAATGATCCCAAAAGAGAGTGGCACTGTTTTGAAGAGTGACTTTGTTGGAGTATGTCTGGCCTTTTTGGAGGAGGTGTGTCACTTGTAAAGGTGGGTTTTGAGGTCTCATATATGCTCAAGCCTTGCTCAGAGTGATAGACAGTTGGCTTCCTGTTGCCTGTAAGATATCTCAGCTACTTCTCTAGCACTGTGTCAGCCTGTATGCTGCCATGCTCCTTGCCATGATGATAATGGACTGAAACTCTGAACCATAAGCTGCCTCCTCAATTAAATGCTTTCTTTTATAAGAGTTGCCCTGGTCATGGTGTCTCTCTACAGCAATAGAAATCCTAACTAAAACAGATGGCCATAGAGACTGTAAGGCTAAAGGCTAGTGGGACTCTGTTGAAGAACTATATTCTAGTTGATAGTGTAATCCGTGAAGAAGTATGGATTAACTCGTTTGAATCTACTATTTTCAGTACAAACCACAAACAAGTATACTGTTGATAGATGATTTAGCTTTCACATATAGAGCAAGTATTTGTAGACAAACAATGCGGCCATGGCAAAATAATCTATACATAACTGAATTAAAATCAACAATTATACATATCCATAATATTATTTAATAAAGAAATGGTGTGGAGAAAAATCTTCCATGAAGAGGTTTAAGTAGGGCCTGAGGTAATTGCTCAGGGTTTAAGAACACTGAGTACTCTCCTAGTGGACCCAGGTTTGATTCCAGCACCCACATAGGGGTCCACAGCCATCAACTACTGACATAGGAAATCAGTTGTTTTCTTTTGGCCTCCATGAATACCATGTGAGCACGTGGTATACTGATACACAAGCAGGCCAAATATTCCTATACATAAAATGAAATGAATCTAAAAATATTTACACTAGTACAAGTTTTGACTTTACAGAGGTAGGGCAGTGCAGATGATAGTATATTTGTGGAGGTCAATGGAGAAATTGTAGGATTTGTTCTTTTCTTTTCACAATCTGGGTTCCATGGGACAAACTCGAGTTATCATGCTTGGTAGCAAGTGTCAGCCTATAACCAACAAATTTATAGTCCTGTTATTTCTGAACCAAACATTTGGTAGTTAGAGAAAGATGAAATAAAAGTTTTAAGTTCATGTATTTTATATTGACATCAACATTCTTCCACAGTCTCCTCGACTTACAACATGTGTTTAGTGGGCACCTGTTTTGGTTCACACAGATACTCCGGTAAGGTTCTTAACTGAGAACAAGTACAAGTTGAAAAGTAAGCTCCTTTTTTTTAATTAATTTTTTAATTAATAGTAACCATGGTAATCTTACTCTAAAAGGCACTGCTTTCTCAAAATATTTAAAAACACTCTTTAATTCATAGCAGTAAGTGCATTAATGGACTTTTCCTAATTAAGCTTGTGAATCCTTAATGTATTTTATAATTACTTAGTGAGAATGGACTAAGTTAGTACCTTCCTTTTCCCCCCTCTCCTACCTTCACCTTCTTGTAACAAATAAGAATTTGCAAACTATATACTGAATATTTAAAAGTGGATAAAAATAAAACATCTCAAAATTTTTACACATTTTTGAAATTAAAAATCATTAAAAAGCCACGAGAATCAATCCTATCATTTAGTTTGATGGTCTTACAAAAAAAAGTATTTTTTGGGAAGAGATGTATCTAAAATCCTTATTGCTCCTTCCCACACTTGAGTACAGTTCCAAGAACTCACATCATGTGGTTCATAATTGCCTGTAACTCAAACTCCAGCAGATGTGTGACCTCTTCTGGTCTCTGAGAGCACTACTCTCGCCTGTACACGGCATGGTTTATGTGTATGCTCATATGCACATACATGTATATACACAAATACAAATCTTAAAAAAATATGGACTTCAGTTTCGTTGTTTTGAGTGTGTAGAGCCCATTATTTGGCTCTACTACTCCTGAACATGAGACCTGCCTTGGAGTGGTTGATATACCAAGTGTCACTCTATTGGAAAAAAACTGAGATATCTATCGTTCACCTTTAGTTAAATTAGTGGACTTGGTTTTCATTCACTCATTCATTCAACAATAAAACAAAATAAAATGTAATAACATAAAAAAGTCTGCCACATCAAAGTTGGACAAGACATACCAACAGAAAGAAAAGATCCCAAGGAAATACACAGGAGTCAGAGACACACATGTTCACACATTCAGGAATTCTATAAGAATGCTAAACTGAAGGCCAGACCATAAACACAGAGGACCTGGCACAGTCCTGTGCAGAGCCTGTGCTTAGTGCTTCAGTGTCTGTGAGTTCATATGAGCTTTCTCATGTCGATTTAGAGGGTGTTGCAGAATATTAACTGTGCAAAGATGTGTTTCATTTATTTAACTATGTAAAGGTGTGTTGCATTTGTTTAATTATGTGTAACTGTTTTACCTTGACTGCCTAAGGCACATGATGGGTCAAATAAAAATCTGAATGGCCAATATTGAGGAAGGAGGTATGGGAAGGAGTTCTCGTCAGAGAGTGTAAGTGGGAGGAGGAATTTAGGCTTAGGAAAGAAAGAAAAAATATGTCAGGGAGATACCAGGGACCAGAGAGTCAGATATGTAGGAAGCAAGAAAGTAGGACATACAGAATGAAAGAAAGGTAAAAAGCCCCAAGGAAAACTAGGCTAAATTAAGTTAAAATAAATAAAAACAGGCTAAATTAAGTTAAAAGAGCTAGTGGGACAAACCTATTCTAAGGCAGAGTATTCATAATTAATAAGTCTCTGGGTCTTTATTTGGGAGCTGGTTGGTGACTCAAAGAGCATTCCAGTGACAAGAGGGCCTTGTTTTCTTGATGCCCTTATCCCCTTATGGCTCTTACACCTTTTATCTCCTTTTTAAAGATGTTTGCTGAGCTCTGAGTGGGGGGATTTGGTGAAGAAATAGCAACAGGACTGAGTATTCCAATGTCACTAATTCTTTGCATAATGTCTTGTGAGGTTCTCTAAATTTCTCCTCTCATGGTTAAACTAGGCACTGATCTGTGAGTATAGGTACATGTCATTAGAAGTCATTTTATTGGTATGTTCCCTTAGCACAGTGATTCTCAACCTTCCTGATGGTATGACCCTTTAATACAGTTCATGTTGTGGTGACCCACAACCATTAAATTATTTTTGTTGCTACTTCATAACTGTATTTTGCTACATAATTTGTATTATTATGTATTATATGTATTATGAAATATAATGTAAATAATTTTTTTGGAGATAGAGTTTTGCCAAAGGGGTCACAACCCACAGGTTGAGAATGACTGCTTAATAGAACAGTATTATTTGTTTTTACCCCAGGTCCCTAGGGTATCTGGTCTCAGCTTCTTGGCCACCGAAGCAGTGTCAGGTTCCATCTCATGGAGTGGTCCTTTTCAAAACCAGTTATCAGTTGGATACTCCCACAAGCCTGAGCCACCATTGTCATAGCATATCTTTTGGGTGGTACACCATTGTAGATAAAGGATTTGTTGCTGGCTTAGTGTTTATATCTCTTTTTATAGTGTGCCGAGTACCTTCCTATACCAAAGATGCTGGAATTCAGAGGTGAGGGCTTCAGTTTCTTAGTCCTAGATTTCATTTTTCCAGGAACACTACAAGGTTGAATTTCCAGAGAATTTTCATTTTATATTTCCTACTTTCTCTGAAAAGATCCCCATCACCAACACGATGTAAGGAAAACATCTTTGTTTGCTAGAAAGCTTAATGTATTCCCGGTGAACTTTAATTTAAGTAGGAGCCAAACTTCCAGCAGATACAGTCTAAATTAAGAACAGCCCTGAATCTTATGCTAAATTGGGCCTCAGCTTTGAGCAACTTCAAGGGATCTCCTCATTTTCATTTCTTCCTTCAACTCTCTCTACTGTCTCCTTTCCAACCATTGTTACTGTAATCATGAATGAAGGTTCTCAAAGAGAAGACCTCATGAAAGGCTTGTAGAAGTCTATGAAGGAAGTTCATCCCTTGGTGTCTTTCTGGTCCAATTCTGGGCTATTACCGGGTATCTAGGCAATGTACATGGAATGAAATTGAAGTTATAGGCTCCTCTGTTCAAATGATTCTGAACACTTCTACACTTCCCTTAATAAGTCATCACATTAGCCAAGAAAAGAATGCATAAAATCTTAAGAATTCGTCTGTGAAACTTGAATAGAATTTCTATCTTTTCCTCTGTGTGACTCCTATTTTGAGAAGGCAAATTGAGTTTGATTACTGATTTTTTGTGTGTCCAGAGTCATCTCTGCCCAACATCTTTCTACCTGAAGCATATTTTTAACTTTTAGTACATCATGTAGGATGCTGAGACCCAGTGAATGCATACTGAAATATCAAGATTATTTGTAATTCAGTATTAATTGAAGAGTGGCCTCCAAGTGAAAAAACTTTTGTCTACCATTTTCTACAATACATAAAAGAGTATTCTACATTGCCTTTCAGGCAGAATCCATGCTGCTTTTAGACTCCACCCTCATAACATACACAAACCCTTGTATCTATTTTAGGCTCTGTGGGTTCTGAACAATGCAGCTTGGGGAAGCAACTGCTGTTTTTTAATTGAAACATTAGTAAGCAAATTTCTAAACAAAATAAGCTCATGTTTAGAAATTGTTCATTCTCCACAAAACCTTGCAATTAGCCCCTAAAAATAGTGAGAAAACTGAGAATTAAACTCGAAACTCTTATTTTCTGATGAACTGTTAATTTTAGAATAACTGAATTTTACCCAAAAGATGAAAAAAGTACAAAGAAACTGATAAAGCTCACATCAAGCCTTGCCTGTTTTTAGCATCTCATATTAGTTCAACACATTTACCAAAATTAATGAACCAATATCGTAGTTTTGTTAAACTGTGGGTATTTTTTTATCCTTTTCTCATTGTATAACACTACTATACAGTTAATTTGCTATAACACATTGTTTTTCTATGGACACTAACAATTTATCGAAGTATTTGTGAGGTACTATAGAATATTCTTTTGCTGTGCTTTGCTTCCTGTTTTGCTAATGATTGGACTGGAGATACAATTTAGAGGACTATTGCACAGGTAAAATATCATTTATCACACTTTATCAAGATGATCTTCAGGCAAATCTTTCTTTGACCTCATGGAAAGAACTTATCTCTGGTCAGTCCTCAATTGAGAAAACTGTTCTCTGCTTCCTTGTAGTCAGGGTATCAATTCGAAGTACTTGTACTCATTTTTTTTAATTTTATTTTTTATTGTATGTGTATGGGGTTTTGGCCAGCATGTATATCTGTGCACATGTGCCTGGCACCCATGGAGACCAAAAGAGATCATGAATGTTGATAACATTATTGTTTTTCTTTTACTTTTTAATATTGGTATTTTGAACTAGTCTTACTAACCATAATTGTTATTAATGCTGTTCCAAATGGTAAATCATTTGCAGCAGAATTTGGTAGTTGTGCTGGTACACTCACTTTATAACTCTGGCTTATTGAAACAAGAGAATTGTCATGAGTTCAAAGCTTTCCTGGTTTACATAGGTACAAGGCAGCTTGGGGTATAGCAAGAACTTGCCTTATAAAAAATATATTTCTCACAGGTTCTCAAGCAAGCCTCAGAGTGTTTTTTTACAACCACTTCAGATAACTTTGATGCATGCTAAAGTTGTAGAAACCCCTGTAGGGTTTCAACTTCAGGTTTCTGTAAACATTTCCTTCTGTTCTTACCTGAGAGCAAACACTGATAGTTCTCACAGTATGCACAGAGGCAAGAGTCTCCCTAGAACCCCCATTGCTAGGTTGGTTTCTACTTTTCTGAAGCGTACTCATAAACATATTCTAGCCTGGGGGCTTTTCCCCCACCTGTTTCAGCCTTATTTCAACTTGCTCTCATCATCATTCATTCCACTTTTTGATTTAGAGAAGTTAAAAAATACTGACAACTACATAAAACGATGCATCAGATACTCATACAACAGCCACTTAAAAGATACAAAAATATTTATTCTTTCTGTTTTAGATATTTTCCACGTTTTTGAAGATATCATATAGGTAACATTACTGTTCTTAAAAGAGTGACCCTATCATATTTCACTAAGAACAATACTATTGGTATCATGAGTTTGCTGTGTATTCTTAGAGTCTATTATTTTATAGATCACATATATGTGTATAACCCATCCCCATATATATCTCTCACCGAATATTGAGTTTATTATTTTGTAAATTCTGTTAGCATAAGTGTTATGCATTGAACTTGTAAATCAAAATTATGTTCTTGAATTTTATTCCTGTTCATAAATAGCTCTAGTTAATTCATTTTAATGACATTAGCTTTGTTTTGTTAAATGAATACCTGTCACCAGTCTGGTAAAGGTGTGAGCGGAGTGCAAAATGCATCTCTCCTTTTTCTAGTGAATCTGTTTAAGTTTCTCCACAGTCAGGTGTAAGTAAGTGTTACCTTATTAGGTTCTGGCGTGTTTCAAATCAATTCGATTGCTTCAAATTAATATATACTGCCAAACTGTTCTTCTAATTTATGTAAAATATAATGGAATAAGTCATCACCATTAGAGTGCATAGTGTCCCCTGTATGCTCTTATTTTCATTTCGCCTGTCCCCCTCTTCCTATCTCTACCTTTTTGTCCTTTCCTACCCTCTTTCCTCCTTCCTTCTCCCTCTTTTTCAAGTCTCTTTCTGTGTTGGCTAGGCTGGCTTGAAGTTTGTGATTTGCCTGCCTAAGCTGCCTAAGTTATTGCATCACAGGTGTGTGTCTTCAGATATGACTCGTTTCTGTTCGAATCATACTGTAGCTGTACAGGTGAAATTATTTGATTACTGTTTACTTATGGCATCATTTTGTTATTTTGCCAACCTAATTTATGTTTGGTAGAAGGATTAGTTCACATTTTTATAGTACAGCACTTTATAAATATACTATATTGTATCAAATCATCTAGCTTTTTCAAAGAGCAAACGTCTTCCCATTCATTTTTATTCATTCTTTGTGTTGATTTTTTTAACAAACATTTAAATTGTCTAACATAAAAATTGTGAACTACTTCTGAGCTTTTTTGCCATTTTCCACAATTTCAAAAACTTGAAATTGACAAATAAATCTGTATTTGTTTCTCTTATGTAAAATGTTGTTTTGTAGACATTATGCAAATAAGTATGCTAAACATAAAGACAAATACTGCATTTTTGTCTCAGTGTCATATATTGAGCCTAGATTTATTATTTACACATATGGGTAGCAGTGTGTGCCTCTGTGTGTGTGTGTGTGTGTGTGTGTGTGTGTGTGTGTGTGTGTAGGTAGCTCATGAAGCAAGAAAAGAGACCAGGAAATACAAAGAGATGTTAAGGATTTAGAAGGAAGACATGATAATGGAATCCATCTGATATGAAAGCAGAAAATAAGATATTTGGTAGATGGGAGGAGACCAGCAAGGGAAAAACAGGAAAGAGAATAAATAGATGTAGGTAAAACCCATTATGCTGCATATTTATTAATTTTAAAAATGATACTCTAATATGTATACATTCATGTATATTAACTTATTATGACCACACTATAAAACTGTTTACTTGTGCTTATTTTTACTAGCAAATTTAATTTAGTATTCTTTTTTTGCCAACAACTAACTTTCTAGTCTATTTTTCTGTTCAACTTTTCCATACATGTACGTATATGTACCTTTTTTTTCTTTTTGCATCTGAGGTATTTCCCTTCTGTGTCCTCCAGGTTTATTCATGTTGTCATCATTAGGGGGTTTCTCTCTCTTTGGGTCTATTTTATTTATCTCTTGTTTTATTTTTCGCGACCGAGATTTCCGTTACCATGTAAGAATAAACGTGGGGAAAATAGGTTTTCTTGTATTATTTTTGCTTGTAGATGAAAGGCTTTTAAGTTTTTAACAATGATGATTTGTCTTAAATTCTAGTCATGAACATTGTCTCCTGTATAAGAGGCATTTTTTTAATTGAAAATAGATTTTTCCTGTATATTCTGATCATGGTTCTCCTATCAACCTTCCCACTCACCCAAATCCACATCCTTTTTCATATCTCTTAGAATACAAATAGATACCTAAAAATGTCTTTAATATATAAATATATTATGAAATATATCAATATATTATATGCTATAATAAACATAATATGAAATCATATTGAAATGTATATTATATATTATAATAAACATTTAATATCAAATAATATTAAAATATATAATATAAAATAGTAGCAAAGAAACCAGAATAATAAAAAATTCATAAAGAGATAAAACAAAGAAGACTTTAATTTCTTTCTTTATTTCTTCCTTGACCCAGGGGTGGTTCAGTAGTTGACTGTTCAGTTTCCATGAGTTTGTAGACTTTCTGGGGGTTGCATTGTTGTTGAATTCTAACTTTATTCCATGGTGATGAGGGGGAGGAGGAGTGGAGGTATGGGGAGGGAAATGGGAGGAGGAAAGGAGGTGGAAATTTTTAATAAAAAAATAAATTAAAAAAAGAAATAAAACAAAAAAGTGCCAAAGAAAAAGCATGATAAACGCATATAGACATTGTGCATTCATAGTCATACACACAAAAATCCCATAAAACAGAAACTGGAACATATAAGCAAAAGACCTGTGTGGTAGTTTGAATGTATAGGCCTCCATAATCTCATCAGGAGCGGCACTATTAGGAGGTGTGGTTTTGTTTGAGTAGATATGGTCTTGTTGGCGAAAGTGTGTCACTCTGGGCATTGGCTTTGAGGTTTCTTATGCTTAGGATACCAGTACGATGATAATAGACTGAATCTCTGAAACTGTAAGTGAGCCACCCCAATTAAATGTTCCTTTGTAAGAGTTTCCATGGTCATAGTGTCTCCTAACAGCAATACAAGCATAAGACTTGCCAATGGTAAACATGTTAGAGGAGCAGCATGTAGCAATTGAAGTTCAAGATGTCAGTCTACCAGGAGGAAACTCTCTGATGGGTTAATCTTGGTTAGGCAAAGTCCCAAGAACAAAGACATAGGATGTTTTTTGCTTCTGCTATATCTTTATTTATTTGATGCTGTGATCTTTCTCTGGTATCTGGCATGGTGTAGCATGTTTATTTCATAGAAACATCCCATTCTACTAGCCATTTTTACCTATGGATTGTCATTGCAGCTGATTTCTCACTAAACTGTACTGTCTAATTGATAATAATAATGTTAGCTTATATGGAGTTTTAGTGAATTAAAACAAGAAAATGATACACAACCAGGGCTTATGACTTTAACCTAAGGAGCTATGTAGGCTATACTTCAAGTTAAAGATTAAGAAAGCAATTGAGTTCCAGGAGCCAGCCTGGCTAAAATTACTTTAATCTTTATGTGGAAAGATGAAGTCACAGGTTTTGGTGTGTATCATTAGCTGAAACAAAGCCTTGTAATAGCTTCAAATTATATCTGATTCTTTAATAATAACTTTAAAATGAAAAACTCCAGAAAACAAAACAGTGAAGTTTACAAGAACACATAACTGAGTTATAGATTCATTAGATTAGGGTAAAAAAATACAAAACAGCCAAATTTTTGCTAGCTGACATATTTTCCTTGCTAGGTTTGGTTGGTAATTATTTTTGGAGGCTGCTCATTTGTTTCTGGCTGCCCAGACAGTAATAAGAAACTATATTAATTGCAATATTGTTCAGCCAATAGCTCAATCTTCTTTTTTTTGGGGGGGGGGGTTCGAGACAGGATTTCTCTGCGGCTTTGGAGCCTGTTCTGGCACTAGCTCTGTAGACCAGGCTGGTCTCGAACTCACAGAGATTCGCCTGCCTCTGCCTCCAGAGTGCTGGGATTAAAGGCGTGCACCACCATCACCCGGCTCTGTAGCTCAATCTTCTTGCTGGCTAACTCTTACATCTTAAATTAACCCATTTCCATTATTTTATATTTTACTATGAGGCACGTGGTTTACCGGCAAGGTTCCATCTGGTCAGCTAGTGTCCTTTTCTGGCAGCTACATGGCTTTTCACTGTCTTTGCCTTCTTTCCACCAACATTCAATTTAGTTTTCCTGCCCAACTCTATTCTGTCCTTCATAGGCCCAAGCAGCTTATTTATTCATTAATCAATAAAAGCAACATATACAGGAGGACTTCCCAAATCACCTCCCCTTTTCTGTTTAAACAAAAAGGAATGTTTTAACTTAAACATAGTAAAATTACATATAACAAAACAGGTATCAGGCAAGATTTACAGTTACGATATTTATATCGATTTTATCTTTTATCATAACTAAGGAAAACTATGATTATAACTGTCTATTCTTCAACTCCATCAAAGAAACCATAAAGATATAATATTACCTAAGTTAACAGGAAGTGTATTGTAAGAAACTTCCAAAAATCTAGATGTGATAGAAACATCTCATTGCCTGAACAGCCGCCCAAAGTTCCTCTTAAACACTGAGGCATCCATATTCAGCCCACAGACCCATAGTATCTGGCAGACATTTCCATGAAGCAGGAAATTTCAAAGACAATTCTGCCTATATTGGAAGTTAGTCAGTCACTTTCTTCTGTGTACTGCAGAGTTTCTGCCAGACTCTTTCATGAAGCCGGAACCCTGAAGAACCATCTCACCTTTAGACAAGTTCAACAGTTATTTTTCTGTGGGTCCTGCATGTCCAGTTAATGCAGCATAACATCAAGTAGTCCAGGCAAGAACAGTTTCTTGCCCAAATGGCTAACCAACTCAAGAAGGAGCCTCTTTGATGCCCATCTTCCTCTTGAAGTAATTGGTGCTTCCAGGAGCAATTGTGTTTCATTGTAAAATGTTTTAAAAGTCATAGTCTGTTAGTCTTTGAAAGGTTTGAAGAACATATATCCATTTGAAATATATCTCTGTACATCTAAAAACCCTAACTCACTTGACTACAAGCTTGACTATTATAGATGACTACCTATTAACCTGTATTTGTTAATTATA
>NW_026068081.1:552510-553302 GCF_014885135.2 Alexandromys fortis | reverse complement strand
TTTTTTAAACACTGTGACACATTTAGAGGTCTTTTGCATCTGAATATGATTTATTGCATATCTGTAATTATTTTCTGACCAGGAGTACTTTTTTTATACTACGTGGGCATGGCTATGACCAACTCCATGTCACTGCCTGTCAGCTCCACCCAGTCCAACATAGCAGAGACATGTTTACCACCTCTACAAGCCATGCACACTGCCCATTTTCAGACATATAGCAGGTCTATATTGCCATTAAGCAAGTTGTTGCATTTTGCTCACAAACCCCATTTAAATGCTCCATAGCCAGACCACCCAAAAGAGTCAGAGTCGTTTGTGCTGGTGAACCAGTTTTTAAAGAAACCATGCAATTTTTTTTAAACCTGTGCTTAACTCTGTTCTTTTGTTTCATGAATGCCTTTCCAAGCTTTCTCAGGTTTTATGTGGATGTAGCCAGCACCACGATGGGCATCAATTTGTAGTCGGAGGATGTTCATTTGTTTCCAGCTGCCCAGACACCCGAAATAATCACACAGAATTCTGTATTAATTGCAATGCCATTTAGCCAAAAGCTTAAGCATATTTCTAGCTAGCTATTACATCTTAAATCAACCTATCTCTATTAATCTGTGTATTATCATGAGGTTGTCGCCTACCAGCAAGGTTCTGACATCTGTCTCCTATGGCAGCAGCTACGTGGCATCTCACTGATTCTGTCTTCTTTCTTCTAGCAATCTGTTAAGTTTTCTGACCTAGCTCTACTCTGACCCATCACAGGCCAAGCAGATATCTTTATTTATTAACTAATAA
>NW_026068081.1:496212-552305 GCF_014885135.2 Alexandromys fortis | reverse complement strand
TCTGATCTCCACACTCCCAATTACTCAGGAGATCTTGCCTTTTTCTACTTCCCATGTAGAATAGATCCATGAATGTTTCTTTTAGGGTCCTCTTTGTTGTGTAGGTTCTCTGAGGTTGTGAATTATAGGCTGTTTTTCTTTGCTTTATATCTAAAAGAAACCCATGAATGATTACATATGATATTTGTCTTTCTGGATCTGGGTTACCTCATTCAATATGATGTTTTCCAGACCTGTCAGTTTGTCTACAAATTTCAAGATGTCATTATTTTTCCCACTGTGTAGTACTCTATTGTGTTAATAAACCACATTTTCTTTATCCATTCTTTTGTTGAGGGACATTTAGGTTGTTTTCAGGTTCTACCTATGACAATTAATGCTGCTATGAACATAGTTGAGCACAGGTCCTTGTAGTATCATTGAGCATCCTTTGTGTTTATGCCCAAAAGTGGTATTATTGGGTCTTGAGGAAGGTTGTTTCCTATTTTCTGAGAACTCGCCATATTTACATTCAAAGGGGCTTACCAATTGTCACTCCCACCAGCAATGTTGGAGTGTTCCCTTTACCCTACATCCTCTCCAGCATAAGTTGTCATCAGTGATTTTGATCTTGGCCATTCTACAGGTATACGATGGAATCTCAGAGTTGTTTGGATTTGCATTTCTCTGACAACAAAATACAACACTTTTTAATGATAAAGGGCTTGGAAAGAGTAGGGATACAAGAGACATACCTAAACATAATAAAGACAGTATAAAACATGCCAATAACCAATATCAAACTAAAGGGAAAGAAACTCAAAGCGAAAGTCACTGAAATAAGGATCAAAACAAGGTTGTCCACTCTTTCCTTATATATTCAATATAGTACTTGAGGTTCTGCTAGAACAATAGAACAACAAAAGGAGATCAAGGAGATACAAATCAGAAAATATTAAAATTTTCACTATTTGCTAATAATATAATAGTTTACATAAGTAACCCCCAAAATTCTACCAAGGAACTTCTACAACCCATAAATTCCTTCTGTAATATAGCAGAATACAATATTAACTAATAAAATCAGTAGCTCTCCTTTATATGGATTATAAATGGGCTGAGAAAGAAATTAGAGAAACATCAGCCTTCACAATAGCCACAAATAACATAAAAACCTTAGATTAATGACTAATTGTTTTTCACGCATAAAAGTTTAGATTTGTGATTCCTTTAAGATTACTTATACTATTGCCTTTCAGGATAAGTAATAAAGTAATTGGCCCTTTCTTTGTAACTTCAAAGTGTAGCCTGCCAAGAGAAGATATGACTGAGAAGAATAACTTGCTTGTCCACATGGTTAAACTATAACAAGTTGCTTGGGTATGAATGTATGTGGGTTTTGGGATAATTTTTCTTTTTATCTATAATTGTAACAGGAGGGGCTGCTTGTTGGGGTTTCTGTCTTGTCCAGTTCCCATAGCCGGCAAGTCCCAAAGAAAACCACACAGAGGTCTCCATAAGTTATAAACTAAATGGCCATTAGCTCAGGCTTCATATTAGCTCTTATAACGTACTTTCGCCCATTATCTTTATCTATGTTAGCAACATGGCTCAGTACCTTTTTGAAAGGAAGCAAGTTGAGCAGGATAAATTAAAAAAATATAAGTTTTGAGGAGAAAAAGAGTTCCAGGAAGTGGAATGAAGCTAAATCCTGTGTTCAAGGAGAGAAATGGTTTATGAAATGGAATAAATGGAGTGGTGACCTCAGAGCAAGATCCCACTTAGTGAAGTTTTCAACTGTGAGGGGTGCACCCACACACTGAGACAATGGGGATGTTCTATCAGGAACTCACCAAGGCCAGCTGGACTGGGTCTGAAAAAGCATGGGATAAAACTGGACTCGCTGAACATAGCGGACAATGTGGACTACTGAGAAGTCAAGAACAATGGCACTGGGTTTTGATCCCACTGCACATACTGGCTTTGTGGGAGCCTAGGCTGTTTGGATGCTCACCTTACTAGACCTGGATGGAGGGGGGAGGTCCTTGGACTTCCCACAGGGCAGGGAACCCTGACTACTCTTTGGGCTGATGAGGGAGGGGGAGTTGATTGGAGGAGGGGGAGGGAAATGGGAGGCTGTGGCGGGGAGGAGGCAGAAATCTTCAATACCTAATTAACTAATTAAATAAATAAATAAAAGAAAAGGTTAGAGTCCAATGTGGTGGACACATTTTTAATCCCAGCACTGGGAAGGCAGAAGATGGGGGATCTCTGAGTCTGAGGCCAGACTGGTCTAAGGAGCAAGCTTAGGCAGTGAACCACAGAAAGCTGGTGAAGATGTAATTGAATGAAGGCCCCATGTTCAAGCCCCAGAAAGCAACAGAACTTGGCAGCTTTGACCACATGTTTCTGGCTTTATAGTTAAGGATAAAATAAATGAATTATGGAATAAAGCCACTGAGGTCAGACATGTGTCAGGGGTATCCTGACATTGTGTCTTTGTGTGCTGCTATGAAGTTGAAGGTTGGATTGTTTTAAAGAACCCAAAATGTTAAAGATGCCAAAGTTGGAGGATATATGCCCAGAAGAGTTGCTAACAGGTAGTGGAAGCAGATCAAGAGAAAGAAGTCATCAAAGCTGAATGGAGTTGGAGATGTGGAGAATATTTTGACATCAGACATGGAGATTGTAGAGTGTGGTGTCTGCCCAGCTGATTTTCAGTCTTGTCCAGGATTTTATCACTGTGCTCCCTTCCCTGTGTTTTGGAATGGTAATGTATATTCTTTGCCATTTTATGTTGGAAATATACAATTTGTTTCTTGATTTTGGTTTTTACAGGGATGACAGTTAAGAGATTAGACCTTTTAATTCACAAATGTAGGTCAAATCAACCACTAGAGAAAAAGCACCTAATGTCAAAGGTAGGAAAGAAACAGGAATAATAAGATTAATAAAATCTATAAAACAATGACACAAACAAAATGACAATAATAAATTCTAATAAGTCCATAAATATCAGTAATTACTAAAAGAGCCACTTATAAGAAGTATGTAATTGAATTTTTTAATAGCACATTCAGTCACTCTGAAAAAATTTAATTCATTTGTGTTTAATTATTAGTGAGCAAATGAGGGAAAATACAGCCTTTAAGGCACACTGTGTTAAGGGATTAGGAAAGTGTATATTACTAAAATATCCATAATAATTGATTTACATATTCAATATGATCTCCTAAATTTTCTATTTCTATGCATATATGGGCAGTAGTAGTCCATGGACAATTAAAAGTACATGAAATTTGGAGAGAAATATGGGGGGATCTGAGAGCAGTTGCTGAAGGATTTGGAGTTGTGTATGAGTAAAATATATCAACTGCACACAATAAAATTTTTAGTTTGGAAGCTCTATTGATATTATTCATAATTGTAGAAAATAATGCTAAATACACATGGAATCTTAAAGCACCCTGAAAGGCCAAGTAATCTTGACAAAGAAGGAAATAGACATATGAAGCACACAAGTGCCATAATGCCACAAAGTAGAAATATGAACAGTGTAACTTTGCATAAACCTCAAATAATTCCATATAAAGGTGACCGAAATTCACAGTGAGGAGAGGACAGTCACACTAATGAGCAAGGTTAGGAAAATTAGGTTTTCACATTCGACTTTCATTCTACCATCTACAAAAATGAACTGATAATGGATTAAGAACTAAAATGTAATACATAAATATTTAAACATACAAAATGAAATCATGCTCTCACTAATGTATGGTGCACATGGAAGAAAACAGGAGCTTTATGGAAGCAAGATATTAGGAACTGGATGAGTAGAGAGATATTGGTCAAAAGTTACACAGCTTGTACAGATCTAATGGACAGAAATGAGATTATAGTTAACAGTTACTGTATGCTTGAAACTTAGGGAAGTAGGTAATAAATGTTCTAATAGCAAAAAAGGAAGCACAGGAAGTGATGAATATATCAGTGTTTAATATAATTATTTCATAATATATACATATTTAATATACTGTATTTTTGCTATAAATATGCAGTTTTATGGATTAATAAAATATAAAATTACTGCTTCATCACAACCCTAACCCAAATGAGCACCACCTGGGACCCCACAGACAACTCTGGTCAAGGAAGCAGGTAGGCTAACATCAGATCTTCCTGTCTCCCTTCTCCCATCCAAATCCAATCCCCTAGTCTCACTCCCAAAGCGGCAGTAGACCATGGCTGAGGCCTCCCTTTTCCCCTTTCCCACCTCCAGTGGACCGCACAGATCTTACCCTCCTAAACTCCCTTTCCCTACTTGCTGCTTTACCCTACTCTCCACCTCTGTCAGGTACTCCCTGCAAACACAGGGGCCACTAAAGCCAGGGAAGCAGGTAGGCTAACTGTAGATCCTCACCTCTCCTGCTCCTCCAAATCCCATCCCCAGCTCTGCAACAGAAAGTCTGCCACAGTCTCCCTCCACTCACCCTGATCTCCAGTGAACCCCACAGTTCTGCACCTTACCTCCCTAACCATACTCATTATTCTCTTCCAGCCCCCAACGGCGTTTGTCACTTCTGGGAATACTACTAAAAAAGAAGCAGATAGATGACCTGTGAATCTTCATCTCTCGCCACCTCATTTCTGGTGGATACTCCTCCTCTCCTGACTTGCTTCCCCCAGCTTGTTACATTTTCTTTTTCTTTTTGGATGTGATTTCATTTTGTTTTCTTGGTTTTGAGGGGTTTTGTTGATATATTTGTTTCTTTGAGAAATAACTTAATGTTAGGTGGGAAAGGAGGGGGAGAATATTTGGAGGGACTTGACAGAGAGGAATATTATCAAAACATATGTGAATTTAAAAATTGTTTCAAATAAATAATAATAATAATGCAAAAATATGAAATTACTGCATTGCATATGAAGTCGCTTTCTGGAAAAAGTTGTTTTTAATAGTTAATTTTGTGAAGGCACCTGATTACTAAAATGATTCTGCTGTTCACACAAACTTTACATAAATACATATATTCATATATATTTACACATGTTTATATTAAGATATTCATAAATCTATTATATAGTCATATAAAGTATGAAAAAGTAAAAATTAAAACCTGAAACCTTTGGTTTATTACACTTTAATTACCACTTTTGCACCATTTTACTTGCCAAAACATTTTTTTAAATGGAAAATAGATTTTTTTAAAGTACAATATAGTTTGATTATTTTTACTCTCCCCCCACCAGTTTCAGGTACTTCCCACTTCTGCAATGACTCAAATCCACACCCTTTCTTCCCTTCTCTCATTAGAATACAAAGAGATCCCCAAAAATAATAATAAAAGAAAAACAAACAGAATAACAGAAAATAACAAGCAGAAAAAAAGAGCCAAAGAAAAAGCACAAAAACACATACAGACACAGAGATGCACACGCACACACATAGAAATCCCATAAAAACACAAAATAGTAAACCATAATATACAAGCAAAAGACGTGAATGGTTAAAAAATCTCTAATATTTTACTGAGTTTATTTTGTGTTGGGCATCTACTGCTAGCCTTGGGGCTTGGCCTTAACTGTGGATTATATACTCAGTGAGACTCCATTGAAAAAAAAAAAAAAAACCTAATTTTTCCTTTTTGAGCTAAAACCTGAAACTTTTCAGTGTGTCTGTAATAGAAGGAATGTTTTCTATTTCAGTTTCAGAGTGAAACTAAATCTCTCAGACATGTACCCTCTCAAAATGTCTTTTAGTTTAGTTCCATGCGTTAGTCCCACACTTACTGGTGACCCTGCTCTTTAAGTTTATATAATTAGTGTGTGCGTGTGTGTTTGTTCTTCCATGTCTGTGTATTCATGTAGCAGATCTTCCCCTGTCGTATGCTACTGGGGATTTATCTAAAGTCATTAGGCTTGCACAGCTAATACCTTTAACCATTGAGCCATCTCACTATCCCTGTTGTTTTAAATGCTGGACATTTCTTTGTTTTTATATTTCTACACTTTCAATTGGTTTAGGGTAATGAGACATGAATACATATTCTCAGCTCCTGTCTGGAATCTGGCAACCTAAAATCTTATGAAAGCAAATCATAAGGAATTTCATCCAACAGAATTAAATGAGACAACTTCATGTTTGGTATGCTGAATTTATAATCAGCTATATGCTTTTTGTAGCAACAATGAGAGAAGGAATGAAGAAAGGGAAGTGTCATGGCATAATTTAGCAGAGAACCACCAGAATGTGGGCCCATCCAGTCCTCATTATTATTCAGGACTGACTTTATTGTTTTATCCTCCTCCAAATGATAGTGCTTAGTGCCTGCCGGTTCATGCTAAAGCATGACGTAACAAATAGAAAACTCTTGAATTTTTATGAAGTTTCCACATGTGCCAAATTTGTGACATTATCAGGCACTATTAGTCTGGATATTTTGGTATCTCAAATGATCGTTTGGGTGCAGTGTGAAGGAGTCTGGGATCTCAGTTCACTGGATTTTGTGAGATTATCTTGTCCTTCACTCCACCAGCCAATGTTTCTCATTCAGAAGCCAGTAATTTTACAGCAAACTTTTGTTCAATAGTTTCAATATTAATTAAATCGATTTTCCGTTTTCATTAGCTTTGAGGGTAACAATTGCACTGAGTGACAAAAAGCACCAATTCAGAGATAAGAGCAAAAGCCTAATTTCTGAACCATGACCTGATAATACCACCAAATCCCTGAAAAACAGTGCAATAGAAAGATTGGATTTTCACAGGAATTGTTTGCAATTTAAATATGAGCATGACAAGAAACAAGAGCTCCTCTTGCCTGAAAGCTATTGATAATTATAGTTATGCCCCAGTGCATTAATCAGTCATTCCAATTCTTTACAAATCAGGAAAACAGATATAGAAAGCACATTTGTCATCGTAGAACTCACTGAAAAGTACTATGTTCAATGACATCTGGACACTCCCCCCCCCCATACACACAAAATAAAAACAACTAACTTAAATAAACAGGACATCCTCTGGTATAAGAACATTCCTAATTTATCTACATTTCAATTTGAGGTGGGCATCTGATACTTTTATTTACTAAACATAACTACCATAACCTGGAACTCACAGTACATGTTTCTTTGCCCTTTATAGTGAATATTTTTATTTTTTGAAATTTCATACATGAGCATGCATTTACACCATTTTCACCCACTATCTCCTCCCTCCTCTAACAACTTCTACACACTCCATTCCCAACTCTCTCTCAATCAGAATCTCTTGTTATTAAACTATGGTTATGAACACACACACACACACACGACTCCACTTAGTGCTGCTCCCATGCATACATGTTTGACATTCGGTAGCCTATCAGGAGGCTCACCACTGGGGAAGGATGAATTTCCCTCTTTCAGTAGCCATTGTCTGTAGCTCTTCATCTAGTGGTGGGGTTTTGTGCTATTATTTCTTTTATCCACATTGATATTTTAATTGATGTTGTCTTGTTTATGTTATCGTGTTGTTGAGATTTCGTGGGTATGGCTTCCCTGTCACATATAGAAGACAGAGTATTTCAGCTGACATCCTGGGATGCTAGCTCTTGTGGACTTTTCACCTCTGTCTTTTAATTCATCTGTCAGAGAGGTTAATTGCTTGAGCAGTATGATTTGCTATTAGTATCAGAGTTTTGAGTGGAATCACCACAGGCTATGATGTAAAGGTAATTGTTGGCTGATAAAAAAGAACTGGAACTTTTTAATGGCATAGGATTGATATATACAATTAAAAGCCAATAGAAATTCAAGTAGCTCTGTTATTTTAACACTTGGCTCATCACTAAGCTGCTAAATTACTTTTGGAAACAAGAGCAGGTAGTACCCTGAGGGAATGGGACTATGGCAGAGATGTTGCCTATTTAATCAATACAACAGGTATTGACTAGTCACATATGGAACCTAGCATTTTCTATTAGCTGCACTATTATTAAAATGAAAAGGGTTTAATATTACTAGTCTGTTTAACCTACTATATCACTAATATTTTAAAATGATAAAGTCTAATAGTATTGTTGAAGTGAACTATTATACAGTATCCAAAATAATGTTTTACATTCTTGTTTTTTTTTTTTTGTAGTAAGTCTTTGAAATCCTTTGTTTTACCCTTAGGAAAATATCATTTGGTACTAGTCAGATTCCAAGTGCTCAGTAATCACATATTGTGGCTGCCATATTGGCCAAGGTAGAGCTGTTTTCTCTCCTCAAAAACAGCACCAATGGCATCCTCTGGAAGTGTTCTTGCATTAGAGAATCTCAGACCCCATCCTGGATCTACTAAATCAGAATCATTTTAATAAGGTGTGACCAGAATAAGTTCCAAACGAATGTGTAGTTGACATGAGCACTGCACGTAAAAGAACCCATTGCCTCAGACCCATAGAAATGGATAAGCCTTCCCCTGATGAAACTCAGGAAAGTGGCAATGCCTTTTTTCTGCTCCTTGTGTACAGGTTTACAGTGTGGACCAGAAAGCATGGACCACAGCTTCCTCCTCTCCTATGTTTAGAGCCCAAGACTGCGCACTATTCAGATTTCCTAACATGTCCGATGAAGATTAGCTAACATTTCTCTTTTTCTCCTCACTGAGTACTGAACAATAAATCTTCCTCCTTGCGCAGTTTAACAGAATAAGCACACTGAGTTTCTGAGTTGTTCTTATGTCTCCAATAAAGAGGATAGCCTACCCAATCTCATCTTTTCTATCCGTGTGTCTTTCTGTACTTTCTTCATTGCTTCTTTACCCCACTCAGGTTTCCAGGATCTAGCCATGCAGGTCATACCAACTAGGCCTCTATTTCCATGTACACTACCCATTTTGATGGCATTAGGCTTGTTCTAGTCCCAAAGCCATGGTTTATGCATTTTGCATTTTTCTAGATTAGAGGCTCATTATAAATTCATTCTGATTCTCATTCATTATTAGAAAACTAAAGAGGACTTAATTCTTTTCTTAGACTCTCTTACCCATTTTACTTTATGCTTTTGTTATCCTGTATTGAGGAAATTAGGACACCATGCTAATGGTGTTCATTTGTCGCATCCACCCTCGACCAGCAAGGAAAAAAGGCAAAACACGGAGCTCTTTTCACTGCAGTTTATTCCCAGACTTTATTCACGTTCTCACTTTTCTCTTTCTCTTTTTCCTGTCTCTCTCCCTGGGCAGACCTCTCCCAGCCCTTAAGTAGGCATGGGCTGCCAACCCCGAACTGCCAGGTGAGCACTGCCCATAGGTTCACGCATATGCAAGCAGCTGATGATCATTGTCTGATCATAGCATTAGCCATCTCAAGAGTTGATTATACATCTCCATCAGGTGTGACACCATGCAGCTCGCTACATTCGTTGTAAATTTACTTTCACTATCTTAGAAAAAAATCTTTTTTTTTCTATTTTATTGAGCTCTACATTTTTTCTCCATGCCCCTCCCTACCTCTCCCCTCCCTTTCAACCCTCCCCCATGGTCCCCATGCTCCCAATTTACTCAGGAGATCTTGTCTTTTTCTAAATCCCATGTAGATTAGATCCATATATGTCTCTCTTAAGGTCCTCATTGTTGTCTAGGTTCTCTGGGATTGTGATTTGTAGGCTGATTCTCTTTGCTTTTTGTTTAAAAACAACTTATGAGTGAGTACATATGATAATTGTCTTTCTGTCTGGGTTACCTCATTCTATATGATATGTTCTAGCTCCATCCATTGGCCTGCAAATTTCAAGATGTTATTTTTTTTTTTTTACTTCACTGTGTAAATGTACCACATTTTCCTTATCCATCGTTCGATGGAGGGGCATTTAGGTTGTTTCCAGGTTCTGGCTATGACAAACAATGCTGCTATGAACATAGTTGAGCACAGGTCCTTGTGGCACAATTGGTCATTATTTGGATACATACCCAAAAGTGGTATTTCTGGGTCTTGAGGAAGGTTGTTTCCTAATTTTCTGAGAAATCACTTTACTAGTATCCCAAGGGGCTGTACCAGTTTACACTCCCACCAGAAATACAGGAGTGTTCCCTTTACCCCACAATCTCTCCAGCATAAGTTTTTATCAGAGTTTTTGTTCTTGGCTGTTCTTACAGGTGGAATCTGAGTTGTTTTGATTTGCATTTCTCTGATGACTAAGGATGTTGAACATTTCCTTAAGTGTCTTTTAGCCATTTTATATTCCTCTTTTGAGAGTTCTCTGTTTAAGTTTGTATTCCACTTTTTATTGGATTATTTGTTCTTTTGGTGTCCAATTTCTTGACTTCTTTGTATATTTTGGAGATCAGACCTCTGTCTGATATGGGGTTGGTGAAGATCTTATCCCATTCTGCAGGCTGTCCTTTTGTCTTGTTCACCGTGTCCTTTGGTTTACAGAAGCTTTTCAGTTTCAGAAGGTCCCATTTATTAATTGTTTCTCTCAGTGTCTGTGCTGCTGGGGTTATATCTAGGAAGTGGTCTCCTGTGCCAATTCGTTCAAGTGTACTTCCCACTTTCTCTTCTATGAGGTTCAGTGTGGCTGGCTTTATGTTGAGGTCTTTGATCCATTTGGACTTGAGTTTTGTGCATGGTGATAGATATGGATCTATTTTAATTCTTCTACATGCTGATATCCAGTTACAACAGCACCATTTGTTAAATATGTATCTTAGAAAATGATGGAGGAAGGTCATTGGCTAATAAAGAAATTGGCTTGGCCCATTTTATTGGTTAGAACATAGGTGGGTGGAGTAAACAGAAGAGAATGCTGGGAGGAAGAGGAAGTGAGGTCAGAAGTAATGAAGCTCCTCTCAGAGCCAGATGCCTCAGACAGAGAGGCATGCTCCGCTCTCCCGGGCAGATGCACGCAATGAAGCTCCTCCGACCCAGGATGGACGGAGGCTAGAATCTTCCCGGTAAGCGCACCTTGGGGTGCTTACACAGATGATTAGAAATGGGCTAAATTAATATGTGAGAATTAGCCTAGAAGAGGCTAGATAGAAATGGGTCAAGCAGTGTTTAAATGAATACGATTTGTGTGTTGTTTTTTCGGGGCATAAGCTAGCAGGTGGCCGGGGTGCTGGGGACACAGCCCCGCCGCTCCTATTTCAACAAGAAAACATCTGTATGTATCATTGCACAGACAAATTGTTGCATTCTAACCCACTTGTTATTTTAATTCACAACATCTTTGTATCTATCTTTCTCATCTTCTTCCAGGAGTGAGAAGTCAAATTGACTTTCATTTTTAAAGCCAGATACTTACACATCATTAAATGTCATATTTTTTGCAACACAGGAAAGAAATCCAGAACTTTTGTTCTCTTTGTACTTCTTTTCTTTTCTTTATTAGTATTTCAGAGCCACTGCAGTACACATAATACCTTCAAGATACTCAGACTTCAGCCTTCATTATACCACATATATGATGTATGCTGTATAGTCACTCAATCTTCAGAGCTTTATATTCCTGCCTGTAAAGACTTTAGTTTCAATATTTAAATGAAATAATACATATGGAGTAGTAAATATGGTGCCTGGTAGAAGGAAATACAATGTTAAGTATTGTACTAAAACAATAATGTTAACTGAAGTATTTACTCCCAGGTATCCCAATCTGACCTCTTCCCTGTCTCATTCCTGGTAATTCCCCAAGTTCCATTTAGCTGTATAAGCTTTGTTGAAAGAAGGTTGTGTATTTTTTTTCACCAGCTGTCTTTTACTTAATCCCAGACTTCTAATCATACTGCTAAATGAAATCTGCTGTCTTTTGAGGCTATAGAAGCCCATCTCTAGTCTGCTGCCTCTTGTCAAATATGTTGATTGATATTGTCATGCTTCTTCAATGGTATAGGAACTACTTTGAGTCTGAGAGACTGGGTTTTACAATTGTCATTACAATAGCTAAGATATCAGCTAAGACAAGAAACATGAAAGTGACATATAATTTATCAGCTGTCTTTTCTTAAAGTGCTTTAAATCCTGTTCTCTGACCCAATTTTATTTCATTCCTTTTATTAATCATAACACTTTTGATCTCCATTATGGATTTTCAAAAATACATTTTAAAGAGCATATTTTATAAAGATTTCCAAGAAACACAAGAATTCCTGAATTAGTATTGAGTAGAACACAGCATTTTCTAGAATGTGTCTACATTTGCTCCCACTTGGTTCATGCCATCCCTGTTGTTGTTTCTTGTTTTTTTTTTGTTTGTTTTGTTTTCTTTTAAATTGAGTCACAGCTCCATTTTCAGCTGCCTGGAGGTGGTGCTGAAATCATTCCGCCATTTCAAAAGTTTAGAAGGACCTGCTTCCCCAGCAGGAAAAATCTAATTGTATAGTCTAATAAGGAAATCTGTGCCTATGAGTACCATGAAGCTGATGCTGATCTAGCTGAGTGCACTTTGGAATTAAAACTTGATGGGAAATCATTGTGCTTCGGGGAACAGGACTAGCAAAGGCTTAGAGCACAATGTGAGGATCAATAGTGAAAGAATAAAATAATTGAATTAGCAAATCCTCAGGACAAATAAATAGACTGAAGGGAACAACAGGCAGCAATGCTCCGAGTAACTTATGAAAGTTAACAGGACTTAGCAATTGTAAAATGGGTCTATAGTTTTTGGAGTCTGGTCTAGGAATAGTATAGTATGGCACAGAAAATACCTTGCTCTACACAGTGAAGCTGTTACTGTGGTTGTTTTGACAACCTGAGTCTGATTATCTCACTTTTAGGGGTCTTCAGTAATCCTACTCAGATATGTGTAATTAAAAAAAGCAAGGGATTTGTTTCAACCATTTAGAATTTTAGTGATTTAGCTAAGGTAATTCAATTCTTCTTCCATAAAATGGGGCCAAAAAGAATTCATATGCATTAAGACTTGTGTACTGCTAAAATGATATATTGTTAGGGCAAGTGAGATTGCTCAGTGCTTAAGAGTATATATGTATTGCTCTTACAAAAGACCCAAACTTAGTTTTTAGCACCCATTTCAGGCATTGGACAACTGCCTGCAACTCTTTCTCCAGCGGCTACCATCCTTTCTTCTGATCTCTGTAGGCACTGTATGCACATATGCCTACAGATAGGTTCATCCACACATATACAAAGAAATCTTTTTAAATAAGGTAATTTAAATAAGGTAATTACATAGTATGTGATGGAAACACCATAAATGTAAATTTTCCTAGTTTACTTTCTGTTGCTGTAACAGAATATCTAAAACTGATTGTTTATATAAAATGGGCTCCTAGTTCTGGAAGGCTAAGCATTCCAAGAACATTTTTCTGGCTATTCTGTTGCATGGAAAGGTGTCAGAAAGTGACAGCCCACTCTCATGATAAACTACTTTCTTTCCGCAAGAAAGAACTTCTGCGTGCAAGAATGGCATTAATCTCTTCATTAAGGTGGAACCCCTCCTGCTCCTATGACCTGTGGATATGGTTATACTGTAGGGGTCAAACCACAGAAATTTCCTGATATTCTTATTTAATATTGCCTGCCTGAATAACTTAAAATGGTTGAAACTAACAATATTTATTCAGTCTTGTTGCAAAAACCTATAGTGTCAGTGAAGATACTCAGAACACTGCCTCTGCCAAATGTGAATATTGTCAGTGATGTCATTATCAATTTTCATAAAAATTTATAAAAGTAGATGATCACATATTATATTCTTCCTAAATGAAGATGGTTGAATTATGTCTGATACCTTCAAGTTATGCAAAATAATTCTCATTATAGGGCCATCACTGAGTGTGATTTTAAAAATGTCAGTCAGTTACCATGGAAACCAGAAAGAAAACTGCATGATCTAAGTAAGTCCTTTTTATGAAAATGCCACAGCGATCCTGAATGCTTTGTACAATTAATGGAAATTAATAACAAAGAAAAGTTGAAAACACATATAACACACACATTTTTATCATAACAAAGAAGACGTCATTTATGAGTTATCTTTACCAGTTGCTAAATAGCAGGCACTCACTCTCACCCATGCTCTACTTATGGAGACTCTGAACGGCATAGGCATTATTCAAGCCAATCACTGAGGTTCTAGCCCAGGTCTATTTGGTCCCACATCACGTGTCTACTCACCTGACTAGCAGTAGGTTGGCTAACAGCTTGTCCTGAATTATTTAGTGTAGAGGAGATCAATCTCACCATTTCTTTGTGTTAATTGGTACCACATTTTAAAGGGGGAGTAAAGGAAATTTCCTCTTTATGGTGGCATTCAAGCTGCTTATTAGCAAGCTCAATCCATTTTAGGAAATACACTTTTTACTGAGATTGACACAAAAGTTTTTTTTTTTTTCATTGCCTACTTGCACCCATGTTTTGTGACTCTTCTTCTTTCCATTACTTTCTCTTAGAGCCATCCCAGTCTTGCCAGCCACCTTCTTCTTCCTCAGCACTTTCTCCTACTTTGCTATGAATATTTAGGGTGTGTGCAGCTAGTGAAAACTGCTGTGTGTTCATGATCATAACGCCTGTGGCAAATCTCAAAGAGTATTTAGAAAACAACCTATCCTTTGGTTCTTACAGTCTTTCCACCCCCTCTTCTGTGATCCCTCCATAGGCTTGTGAGTGGGTAATACAGGCATCTCATTTAAGGTTGAGAACACAGCGGTCCTTGATTGTCAGTACTTTGACAAGTTATATGTTCCTGCTTTGACCACTTCCCCTTTTTCATGTACTATGCTATGAATCTTGTTTTTATGGTTCAAGTTTTGTGGCACAATCATTGTTGGTTGACTATATCACTGAATCCTGTAATCTGTGCTTAATAGCAACCAATTGATGTCACAGAGACAAAGAAAGAAGCCTGGATCTTGTTGATATTCAGTATTGTGCTTAACGGTATTTCTGATGTCAACATTGGGCAATGTATAGATGGAGAACCATGGCGAAGGGAGATGGATTGTTTTATATAAAAGTAGGCAACTGGTAAGTGGAAAAGCTAAGAGTTTCATACTATCTATACTCGCCTATAGTAAACCACCAAGCACAGCAACCCAGCTATGTGGCAGCAATTTGTTTTCCATGTATGCATTGAGTTTTCAAAACAAATGTTATACTGCAAAGTTCAGGTTTCTCCAAAGTCTAAAAGCTGTGTATGGGACTTTGACTCTGAAATAAATAGTAGCTATAGCTACACCAATAAAGCTTAATTAGAGTAATAGTTTGGTTTTTTGTTTGTTTTGAGACAGTGTTTTTCTCTCTAACAAGACTCACGATTCTCCTTCCTTATCCTCACAAGTGCTGGATTTGATGCATCTGCTTTCATACCCAGATGAACCAGAAAAAAATTAACATTGACTAATTGTACTGAGTTAATATTCTCTTATCAACTGTAAATTCATGTTCTTCTAGTCATGCCAACCTGGCCGTTCTTAAATTTTGCCTTTAATTTCACGTTTGGCTTTCTATAGTCATCAAGCGCTCCTAGATTTCATTTCCCTTCACTCTTTGTGAAATTGCTTTTGATCAGTTCTGCTGTACCAGAGACTTTCAATTCTGCCTGCAAGCATCCCTGACTAATCCCACAGGGTGGAGTATTCAGTTCTTAGCAATTATGCATGGGGAGACTTGAAGTATTCATAATGCTTGCTCATTACATTCATGTTTGAGCATTCAGTGACTTTTTTTAGAAATATCAAATGTTTTGGTTTTATTTCACATATTATCTAAAATATTTTTAAGTTATCTATAGTGGTCTTCGTACTTTAATAACAATAAATTGTTTATGAATGATTATTTTTATGACTAAAGGTTGTTTACTAACTTAGAGTTACCAAAGTCTCAGTTAGGTTTCCTTGATTGATATACATCTTATCACAATATTTCAGTGCTTGATGGGGAAAGTAGATGGGGCATTATAACAACAGTATTTTGCCAGTTTCCAGTTTACATATATTTTGCATGTAAAGTGACATGTGATTTGAGCTCAATGATCCGTCTGTAGTACTGGTAACTAAAGGAAAGAAGTGGGTTGGTTGGGACTCATAGATAAACCTACTAAAGTCTCCCATATTCGTTTTTATTTTTGTCATTTTCATTTTATTTAGATATAGAATGCTTGGAAAACTTGGAATGAGCAATTTGATTATTTAGTGCAGGCTTTCTAGAGCTTTCTCCAACTGTTGCTGAGATAAATTTATTCACTTATTTTGTTATTTCTAATTTGACCAGTTTTTTTTAAACCTGTCTTTGGTTCTCTGTTATGTGCAACAGGCTTTTAGGAATGGGTTTTTGTGTTTGAGTTTCTGTTTTTATTACTTCACATTAGAGCTATGCAAGGACAGCTTGACCCGTGCCCCACAGAAACTCAAATCTTGATTATTGTTGGAAGGAAAGGAAGTGTCCTGGTCAAACTGTTCTTGGTTGTCTAGCTTAGGTTTTGCTCTTCTGTTTTGATTAAATCATGGGCTTTAAGCTTCCTAGCAACAACAATATACGTGAGCTGCTGTGTTGTCCTTCTGTAGTGATCCTTTTTATTTTGCTGCAAGTTCATTTTTCCACTTTCCTGGTTGCATTATCTAAGAAGGAGGGCTGAAATTTTTCCATATTTTAGTACACAATTCTGATATCATTCTTCAGGGAAAAAGATAGTCAGAAACTGGCTCTACTTCTTATGTCTTCCTGCCAAATGTCTGGAAGTCATTCTTGAGTAAACAGTTTCTATTTGGCTTACAGACAAATTATAGCATATGCCCAATCTTGATAAGCCCTGCCTCTAAGTGAGCAAAGGGTAGTGTGGGGCAAGAGGTGGGTATCAAGGACAGATTATTTTTTCAGGAATGTCCTTGAAGTACCATAGCTATACTCATCCCATGGAGGACATGTAGTCATAGGAAAGCAACTGGGCAATGATTTCAGCCTTATTCTTGGAACTTTCCTGGAGCTCAAGATAAGAGAAAGGGACCACACCTCTTTGAGTACATAATATTTCTGCAGCCTATAGAATTGTAATTCCAACATGATAAAAAAATAACAACAGAGGACTCAGACCAGAAACCTTCACACCAAATGGGAGCAGTATTTGTAGATTCCTTGGAACTGATCTCTCCTTGTTATTAGAGCACATTTTCTCATTCTCTCTCTCTTTCTTTCTCACACACACTTTTTATTGGATATTTGTTCTTTTGATGACCAATTTCTTGACTTCTTTGTATATTTTGGAGATCAGTCCTCTGTCTGTTGTGGGGTTGGTGGTGATCTTTTCCCATTCTGTAGGCTGTCCTTTTGTCTTGTTGACCACGTCCTTTGCTTTTCAGAAGCTTTTCAGTTTCAGGAGGTCCCATTTATTAATTGTTTCTCTCAGTGTCTGTGCTGCTGGGGTTATATTTAGGAAGTGGTCTTCTGTGCCAATGTGTTCCAGTGCACTTCCCACTTTCTCTTCTGAGGTTCAGTGTGGCTGGTTTTATGTTGAGGTCTTTGATCCATTTGGACTTGAGTTTTGTGCATGGTGATAGATATGGATCCATTTTCATTCTTCTACATGTTGATATCCAGTTACAACAGCACCATTTGTTAAATATGTATCTTAGAAAACATCTGTATGTATCATTGCACAGACAAATTGTTGTATTCTAATCTAGTTGTTATTTTAATTCACAACATCTTTGTATCTATCTTTCTCATCTTCTTCCAGGAGTGAGAAGTCAAATTGACTTTCATTTTTAAAGCCAGATACTTACACATCATTAAATGTCATATTTTTTGCAACACAGGAAAGAAATCCAGAACTTTTGTTCTCTTTGTACTTCTTTTCTTTTCTTTATTAGTATTTCAGAGCCACTGCAGTACACATAATACCTTCAAGATACTCAGACTTCAGCCTTCATTATACCACATATATGATGTATGCTGTATAGTCACTCAATCTTCAGAGCTTTATATTCCTGCCTGTAAAGACTTTAGTTTCAATATTTAAATGAAATAATACATATGGAGTAGTAAATATGGTGCCTGGTAGAAGGAAATACAATGTTAAGTATTGTACTAAAACAATAATGTTAACTGAAGTATTTACTCCCAGGTATCCCAATCTGACCTCTTCCCTGTCTCATTCCTGGTAATTCCCCAAGTTCCATTTAGCTGTATAAGCTTTGTTGAAAGAAGGTTGTGTATTTTTTTTCACCAGCTGTCTTTTACTTAATCCCAGACTTCTAATCATACTGCTAAATGAAATCTGCTGTCTTTTGAGGCTATAGAAGCCCATCTCTAGTCTGCTGCCTCTTGTCAAATATGTTGATTGATATTGTCATGCTTCTTCAATGGTATAGGAACTACTTTGATTCTGAGAGACTGGGTTTTACAATTGTCATTACAATAGCTAAGATATCAGCTAAGACAAGAAACATGAAAGTGACTTATAATTTATCAGCTGTCTTTTCTTAAAGTGCTTTAAATCCTGTTCTCTGACCCAATTTTATTTCATTCCTTTTATTAATCATAACACTTTTGATCTCCATTATGGATTTTCAAAAATACATTTTAAAGAGCATATTTTATAAAGATTTCCAAGAAACACAAGAATTCCTGAATTAGTATTGAGTAGAACACATCATTTTCTAGAATGTGTCTACATTTGCTCCCACTTGGTTCATGCCATCCCTGTTGTTGTTTCTTGNTCACACACACACACACACACACATACACCACACATACACAGTGTATGTATCTGTGTCTGTGTGAATGTGCACACATGCGTGTGTGTGTGCTTGAAATCTGTTTTGCAGGTTCATAATACACATAGGATAAATAAAAAAGAAAATCCAATCCATCCTTCTTTCAGCTTGAAGATAGAGCTATGATCCTAGTCAGCATCCAGCTCCTTCTTAGATAAAAGAGGTTAAAATATTAATCTGCAATGATGAATATCAGGTATCTTTGTTAGGGGGATTTCTCTGTAGGATCTCTGTTTCTCCTCCTCTAGCACACCCCCACTTTCCCACTAGGTTCTCCATCACATTGTATACAGTAGCTATGTCCCTCACTCTTTCACATTTTGCTTTTCCATCTTCTCCAATTTCTATTGTATTTTATGCCTTCTACTTAAAAACATTTTGGTGGTTGTGTTCATGGACAGCACAACCAAAGCCAGAGATAATAGATATTGCTTAACTTTGATATCAGTGTTGTTTCTGTTTGGAATCATTGCCCATGGAGCCATACTGAGGTAAATAAAGTGAGAAGTATAAAAGAGCTTACATAACGATTGACTCAGTGAGCTTTGTTGCTAGGTAGCTTGCATTACCTATGCTATATCTCTTAATGTAGCTTCTTCTGGTTATTTGTACTGATGCCTCCATTCCTCCCTTCAAGGCGTGGTAGCAAGGCTCTCTTCTTTTCAAAAAAAAAAAAAAAGCTCATTCTGAAGAATCATTTTTGTGTTAACTTTCTTCTCTATCAACCAACTATCCCGTGGTTGTTGTTATGACAGTTGCTTCCTGACTTCAGCAAATTATTCTAGCATTTTCTTCTTGTGTCAACCTGAGATTTATCTGGGTGATGGCAGCTAAGTATCATTCAGATTTACACAGCCCTATCTCTGGCATCTTGAATTAGAATATTTGAAACAAAATCCATGGAAATGTTTTTTGAAAGATGCGCCAGAGCATTGACTCAGTGGGTGAAGGTGCCTATTAGCACCCTTGATAAATGGAGACTGATCCCCAGACCCACATGGTGGGATGATAAAATTGATGAGTTGTCCTCTGACCTCCACACATGGATTGATATGCACATGCCCACTGACCCATCTCCATACAAAATACAAATGCATAAATGTCAAGACATTTAAAGATGCTCCACATGACCCAGGTTTAAGGACCACTGTCGACTACAGAAGAGACTCTGCGGTTTCTGAATTCATTGCTATTATTCCTAGCTTTTATACATGTACACATTCTCTTCTCTATATAGAGAATTCCTTCCCACCATTCTTAAAACTGCGGAGGATACATCACTGAGCTTTCACAGGCAGGGTATTTTTACACACTCTGAACAAAACTGAAACGGAAAATAATTTCCGAAATTAGATTCCATTGCAAATAGTTGCAAACTTGTGGTGATAATGAATTCCTATTCATCAACAAAGCTTTAGCCACTCTGTTGTGTTGGTGATGATTTTTTTTAGCCATTTCCTCCCTCCTGGGAATAAGAGCTCCTGCTGGAAATCTGCTAGAGCACTGCTATTTCCATTTTTTTAAGAATGCCAAAGATTGAATGTGTTTGTTAAAGCAAAGATTGACAATAGAAATTGGAACGAAAGTTCAGAATCCGTAATAGAGTATGGTGAAAGCGCCCTATTGAGGAAGATAGCAGAGCAGATTGGCTAAGCCTTCAGGGCTTTAGAGCCTAGAAGATCTGAAATTCCATCTTTTGCTTCTGTTCCTTTGTAATTGGGCTTTCAGTTTCCTCATCTATAACCTTACAGTATTAATAGCACCAATTTCAGAAGATTATTGTATGGAAGAAGTACATAAAGTCCTTCTCATCAGTACCTGTCCCATATAATGTGAGTTCAATCAATAGTTGCAGTTATTATTCCTGTAATTGCTGAGCAGACTTCTAATGTGGAAACATCCCCAGGGGCCATTATACTGTTTGTCACTTCAGTAAATGCTTGAGGCTGTGTAGAGAATTTTGGTAATATTACAATCATCTATTTCTTTTAATACGGACTGTCTCCTATGACAGCTTATTCACTCAGCTTCCTGTTTTTACTACATTCTTCTAATCTATTGTGAAATGCAATCTCAGGTAACAAAGCTTTGATTTTTCTATGCCCATTAATTCTGTATAACCCAGATCTGAACTTGAGATTAGTGAAGTGATTGCTTTCCTTATGTACCATTAAAAATTGATTTGCAAATTTGCAAGAAGGTTCAGCAAAAGATTGTAGTTTGTGATGTTTTATCTCTATATATTTTGGTCATATTTTTACACAATTATCTTTCCTTAACTTTTAAACCTCCTTCCATGGATTTGTCTTTCTCCTTGGAGAAAAGTGCTTTCTATCCCAGTGCTTATTTTTTGTGAAGGACACGAAGGGTCAACATCATTTGAAACCTTTTCTGAGATACTTTAAGCTCCCAATAGAAAAAGAATAGTTGAATTGTGTCTTATGTAATTGCGAGTGACAAAAGCATCCACAGCAACATAAAACTAGAGACTTGGCTAGCATTACCTAGATGCAGCAAGGAGATAAATGATTTTTATAAAATATAAGTGCCCAAATTGTTATTTAGTAATACTGAAAGAGCATTGTGGCTCACTTTTCCTACCAATAAATACACCTCAGAATACCCTAGGTCATGCTATATAGAAGCTACTATAAATAACAAAACAGCCTCCATTCAAATACATTAATTCATTGTGTTTGTTTTGCAACCAATTGTCCATATGCACTCAAGGACAGAAAAACCAGTTACTTCTTTTCTTTTATATTATAAAAATCATCCATTTGAGGGTTAAAGAAGTTAAGTGCTATTTCATACAAGATCATATAATTATGTAGGCTGAATTTCTAAAATTGCATATTTGTGTGTATATTTAAATGTTCTAGCTGCATTAAGTTATGGGCTATTGTATTATAGTTTAATGTATGCATACAATGTATAATGATCAAATCAGAATACTTGCATTTTCCATATCTTCAAATACTTTTAAATATTTTTTGTTTAGCATATAATTGCACATTTCTAGGTTAATGTAAAATATTATAGCTCCTACATATAATACAATCTATAATTAGTATAATACAATACTTATCAAATCAAGAAATTTTATAATTCCATCTCCTTACCGTTAAATTTAGTTAAGAATATCTGAGAACTATTCTTCTGGTTATTTATAAAATGTAAAATAAAATAAGCCAGTACACTATTGTGTTAGAGATACTACAAAAAGTGCTTAGACACCAATTATCTAATCTCCCAGGCTCCCATCTCTTTCTTTCCTTCCCAGAATGTGATGATCTCTTCAGTGTTTATTTTATTCATGTTACCACCTTAGTGAATCCTGCCTTCATGCACTTTTACCTGTTTCTATTGGGGTTTTGATGTTTACAATTTTAAGAAGCTTATTATAAGCAGTTATATTTCTAAGTTCATTGTGCATTCTATGTTTTATATTTTATGAATTTATGCATTCAGTAGTTTTGTTAGAATATATTATATTTGTAAAATGAAGTTGTATTTTTCTCTTTACTTTTCAAGTTTTAATAATTTATCTTTTCTTTACTTTTTGAGACTATAGCATAATTACATCACTTCCCTCTTACTGATCTTCCCTCTAAACCCTCCCATATTCCCCTTTTTGTTCTATTTCAAATTTGTGTCCTCTTTTTTCATTAATTTTTGTTACATGCAGCTATGTATATGAATTTTCATATATATTCCTGTATAGCCTATTCAGTCTGTGTAGGATTACTTGTGTCTTTTCAGAGGGGAACTGTATTATGTGATAACCTGTTGGTTTCTTTTTTTGTGTACAATACTTTCATTTATAAGATAGTCACTAACAAGTACATGCACACACATATGTGTATGTACAGGTGTTACAGAATAACACAACATACAGTGCTAGGTGCAGTCACATAAATATGGTCAGGAGACCCTGTGTCTGTCACAAACAGCAGAGACCTAAGTAAAAAGTTCAGTCTCCTGCATTCACCTGGCTTCCAAGGAAGCTTTGCTGGTTTTCACTTCTTCCAGATTTGCTGAAAGCAACACTCTAGCTTCCACAGCCCCCGAGGATTTGACAGTGTGGCAGTCTACCATCAAGGCTAACACAGTCAGGCAGACAGGTGAACAGAGGTCATCATGGTGGGAAGGCTAGGGGTTCCCCATGATGGTATGGGTACTAGTGCCCTCAGCATGGACCACTGGGATGTTATCCAAGAAAGATTCTTTTGGGGCAATTTGGTCTAGGTTTCCTAGTTCCCTTCTTAGGAGCCCCTGACATTCGCTCAGGCCTGGGATAGGTCCTGAAATCTTCCAGGATCAAGACTTCTCTTCCATCTTCTCTCCATGTCCTGCATGCTCTTCATACTTCCTGGATACAATTATGGAAAAGGGACAGCACTGCTTTCTTGGGTACTGTGGTGGCTTTTCCAGGATTGCATCCTGGTCACCTGTTGGTTTCTTCTTCCCTGGATAAGACTGTCCATTCGTTAGTTGCTGATAGTTGTTTATGTAGGATTGAAGTCTTGTGGACTTTACTCTGTCTGTTAGTATTCCTGTTGTTGTCCTTATTCAGTACATAGCTAAGCATCCAATATTGGTGAAATTTTATGAATAAAGTTTTTAGCATCCCTTAAAGACACATCTCATAGCAAACCCTCTGATTGTCTAGCTTTATAAAGTTTCTGACCCCTTTTCTGAAATGATTTTTGAGCTTTATGTGTGGGGACTCCATTGTATATTTATTCATTGGGACTGGGTTCCAGAACTCTGCAATTTGATTGATTGTAGTTTCCTGTAATAGTCAGCTCCACAGAGATGTTTCCTTGATGTTTCTGGTACCATGGAAGATATTCTTCAGTGAGTAGGTTATTAGGTCAGATACAGCTCAGGTCCTCTGTGTTCTGTGTCCAAATTTCATGGTGTCTTCAGCAATTAGGATAATGGTCTGTAATGTTATAGGAGTCACTTGGACAACTCAATTTTTTTGTTAATTTTTTGGTAGTTTTATTTAATGTGCTTTCATCATATTCAGTACATCTCATCACCCTTCTCTACCCTTACAACTTTGTTTCCATATATATACCTAATATAAAAAATACTCATATCGCNATATATTCCTGTAGAGCCAGTCTGGAACCCAAACAGAAAATGTCTTCTCTTCAGTGACTGCAGCTCTACATCCTTGACCCCTCACTCCAGAAAATGTATAACTGTTCCAACTATGTCTTTCCTATTTCCTTGGCCAATAGCACCTGTCATCAATTACTGAGTCATCCAGTGTCTGCTATAGTATCGAACAGGCTAGAGATATTAACATATGAGAGCTTCAGCAGTATCAAACTCTCTTGTCCTCTAAACCCACTTGTTCCCAGCCACAGATTTAAATCAGAAGTATTTCAAAGGACATTGACACAGCAATCACATTCTTTGTGATTAGGCCTTCCACAGTTGAGAGGGACTCATCCTGGGACTTGGATTGGAACTGTTTTGGAAACTTCATTATTGGTTATGCCAGGAACCTTTCTCTGAAGCTGCTTTCTCTATGTAAACCTGGGTTTTGTCCTAGATAAACACTCTTTTGCCTATTGGTGGCTTTTCTAATCCTTGTTGCCATGGGAAACAGCAGTCTCTGCTTCTACCTCTCATAATTCTTTCTCCCATGTGTCATCTGCCCTGCATGTTCTTTTTCTTATACCTCCCCAGGAAGTGTGGGTGAAGTGGTTGGCTCTTAGTTTGGCAGAGGTAAGTAAACACAGTATTAATAAATGAGTTTAAAAGTAGAAAGCAGTCTATTATCAGACAGCAGTTGCACCACTATTGCACCACTTGCCACATCTGGCTTGGCCTGTTTGCATAAGAACATGGAGGGACCAGTGCTGACAAAGGCCAATGATGTGGCTTCTTTCTAGCAGCCTGCATAGCACCTCTGTTACTATGAAAGATAGCCTGCAGGGAGGAACTTTCATGCTCAGTTTGAAATAATTTCTATATCTCCTGCAGCCAATAGCATCTTATCACGTAGTTATGGTCTGGAAACAAGAGTCATAGCAATAGACTGTGTTGTTTTGCCTTGTGTTGCAGTTTTCATTTAATATTCCATGCATTTTTCAGAGTGTGGTTGTCTACTTAGGCAAGGTAAATTATCTTCAAATTCTTTTGTAAAATTTGTATCGTAAAGTGGATTTTTACAAGGCTTTTTCATACACCCTCAGTTTTGTGTAACTCCTCCATTATGACCTCCTCTTCGATTACCCCCCATTCCTTCTTAATCCTTGTCTTAGTTAGGGTTACTATTGCTGTGATAAAAAAAACTGACGAAAAGCAACTGGGGAAGAAAGGGTTTGTTTGGCTGACAATTCCACTTCACTGTGGTTCATAGAAAGAAGTCAGGGCAGACACTCAAATAGGAAAGGAACCTGGAGGCAGGAGCTGATGCTAAGGCCATGGCGGGGGTGCTGCTCACTGGCTTGATCCCAATGGTTTGCTCAACCTGCTTTTTTTATAGAGCCCAGAGATGATACCACCCATAATGGGCTGAGCCCTTTCACATCCATCAGCCTCTAAGAATGCCTACAGTCTTGCCAGCAGGCAGATGTTAAGGAGGCATTTTCTTAATTTTGGTTCCCTCCTTTTAGATGACTCTAGTGTCAAGCTGACATAAAATTAGCCTGCATAATCCTTTAATTTTTCCATAATTCCTGTGTTCATTTTTCACATATCCTAATATCCCTCAAATTTTCATTTTTACTTAGATTTCATATGGTTTTTTGCACCCTCTTGATGCCCTCCCTTTAACCTTCACACACCCGTACTCCCATGCCCTTCCCTGCTGAAGCCTGTCTGTGCTCCTCTCCGCATTCTCTACCTCATTGCTTTCGGTTTACATTTAATAACCTGGACCTCGCTTCTTTAACATTTCTTCTTCTAAATGCCCCTTTTCTACTTTGCTGACTTGTGCTCCAACTTAAATATATAAAACAATAGATTTGAAGTTAGATCTGAATATGAGAGAGAACATACGATATTTGTCTTTTGGGGCCTGAGTTGCCTCACTTCCATCCATTTACTTAAAAATTTCATGGCCTCGTTTTTCTTTACAACTGAGCAATATTCTATTCTGTGTATATACAACACTTTTCTTGTGTTCATTCATTTGTTGTTGGATATCTAGGTTAGTGATATAGATGGGTTGTATGATAGTTCCATTTCTAGATTTCCAATAAACATCCAGATTGATTTCCAAAGTGGCTGCACAATCATTTCATTCACTGTCTTTTTATTGAACACTGTTTTTTATCCTTGAAGGTACTTATTTCATTTTGTTTACTAGCCCTTTTAATTTGATGGCATATATGAACAAATTTCTCTTTTGCTTTTTTGTTTTTGTTTCTTCTTTCTTTCTTTCTTTCTTTCTTTCTTTCTTTCTTTCTTTCTTTCTTTCTTTCTTTCTTTCTTTCTTTCAGATTTCTATCTCTTCCCCACAGCTGCCTNCCAAAGAGCAATCAGGGTTCCCTGCCCTGGGGGAAGTCCAAGGACCACCCACCTCCATCCAGTTCTAGTAAGGTGAGCATCCAAACTGCCTAGGCTCCCACAAAGCCAATACATGCAGTAGGATCAAAAACGCATTGCCATTGTTCTTGAGTTCTCAGTAGTCCTCATTGTCCGCTATGTTCACCGAGACCAGTTTTATCCCAGGCTTTTTCAGACCCAGGCCAGGTGGCCTTGGTGAGTTCCCGATATCCTTTGAATATTGTTTTTGTTTTTTCGAGACAGGGTTTTTCTGTAGCTTTGGAGCCTGTCCTGGAACTTGCTTTTTAAACCAAGCTGGCATTGAACTCATAGAGATCCACCTGCCTCTGCCTCCCGAGTGCTGGGATTAAAAGCATGCACCACCAGAAACTGGCATAAACAAATTCAAATTAGAAGGTGAACCCAAAGAAAAACATATATTTATCCTCCTCGATATTGGAAGTAGACAAGATCGCTGGGCAAAAGTTGGAAGCATGGGAGTAAGGAAGGGGAGATGGGGAGAGAGAAGGGACAAGGGGAGGTTTAAGAAGAGTTTGGGGGAGCTGGCCTGGGTTTGAAAAAGCCTGGGTTAAAACCGGTCTCGCTGAACATAGCGGACAATGAGGACTACTGAGACCTCAAGAACAATGGCAATGCGTTTTTGATCATACTACAAGTATTGGCTTTGTGGGAGCCTAGACAGTTTGGATCCTCACCTTACTAGACATGGATGGAGGTGGGTGGCCCTTGGACTTCCCACAGGGCAGAGAACCCTGATTGCTCTTTGGGCTGAAGAGGGAGGGGGACTTGATTGGGTGAGGGGAAGGGAAAGGGGAGGCGGCTGTGGGGAAGAGACAGAAATCCTTAATAAATAAAGAAAGAAAAAAAAAAGAAGAGTTTGGGGGAATGGGATGGTAGAGATGGAGGAAGCATGGATATGGGAGCAGCGAAGAATATATCTTAATTAAGGGAGCCATTTTAGGGTTAGCAAGAGACTGGGCTCTATAGGGATTCCCAGGTGTCCAAGGAGATGTCCCCAGCTAGGTCCTTGGGCAGCAGAGGAGAGGGAGCCTGAACTGGCCTTCTCCTGTAGCCACACTGATGAATATCTTGCATATCACCATAGAACCTTCATCCGGCGATGGATGGAGATAGAGACAGGGAACCTTGACTTCTCTTGGGACTGGATAGGGAGGGGGAGGGGGAGGGGAAGGGAAATGGGAGGAGGTGGAAATTTTTAATAAATAAAAAAATAAAATAAAATACCTATCATAACTTGAAAAAATGTACTTGTGAACTATCATCAAGGTAAGTTCCCTTTATTATACTGTAGCAGGTTTTCTTTTGTGCTACCCACCAGCTCCCAAATCATAACACAAATGGATACTTATTATTATGGGTATTATTAGTTACAAATGTTCAGACTTAGAATATGCTTGTATCATTAGCTCTTATAACTTATTTTAACTTGTTTCTTTTCATCTACATTTTGTTTGGGGGCTTTTTACCTTTCTTTCATTCTGTATGTCCGATTCTGTGTCTGGCTGGCTGGTTGCTGCCTGACTGGTTGGCCTCAGGGGTTTCCCTCTTTCTCCTCCATTCTGTCTCCATTCTATCCTCTGGAGCCTAGACTGCTCTGTTGTTTGTTTTTAACTCTTTACCCTTTTGGATTTTACTTTTTACCTTTTAGCTTTTTTTCTTTTTTTTTTTTTCTAGCCAGCATTTCTTAAATTATTGAGTCTACTTTTTGACTCTGAGTTTCTTCCTTCTGTTTATCTAACTTTCACTATTACTCTGTGTCTGGCTGGGTGGCTGGCCTGTAGCATCCAAATCTTTTTGTTCTTGCTCCTCCTTCTTCCACTCCTCCATGATTTTTCTTCTATCTAGTCTCTCTGTCTGCCAGCCCACATATCCTTTCTCCTGCCTTGCTACTGGCCATTCAACTCTTTATTAGACCATCAGGTGTTTTAGACAAAGAATCAAAGCTTCACAGAATTAAACAAATGCAACATAAATGAATACAACAAATCTTTGCATCATTAAAACAAATGTTCCACAGCATAGACAAATGTAATACACCTTAAAATAAATAATATTCTACAACATTTCTCCTACTACTTATTCTCTCTGCCTGCCAGCCTCACCTATCCCTCCTCTCTATAGCTACTGGCCATTCAGTTTTTTATGAGGCCAATCAGGTGCCTTAGGCAGGCAAAGCAATACATCTTTGCATCTTTAAACAAATGCGCCATTAACAAATGTAACACATCTTTACATTGTTAAACAAATGCAGCATAAACAAATGTAACACATTTTATATAGTTAAATATTCTCCCACATAAATATAACACATCTTTACATAGTTAAAGTATTATTCTACAACATTATACCAATAATTTTATTTTTGGGATATTTTTAGTTAGGAGTCATTTCTATACTATCAATAAGATTTCCCTTTGATTCCTTGAGGAAATTTTTGTATTAGGGAATGTTATTCCTAACTATTCTGTTTAAAGTAGGTTACCAACTTACTCCTTTTTGTTGTTATCTTAGGGATAGTATTGCTGTGAAAAAGCACCATGACTAAAGGTAACTTGTGGTAGAAAGGATTTATTTCACTCACAGTTCCATATAACAGTTCATCATCAAAAGCAGCGAGGACAGGAACTCAAACAGGGCTGGAACCTGGAGGCAGGAGCTGATGCAGAGGCCTTTGAGGGGTGCTGAATACTGGCTTGCTCACCCTGCTCTGTAATAGACCTCAGGACTACCAGCTCAGGGATGTCACCTCTCACAATGGGTAGTCAATCTCTAACTAAGAAGATGCCTTACAGCTGGAGCTTATGGAAGCATTTGAGGCTCCCTCCTATCTGATGACTCTACCTTGTGTCAAGTTGACATAAAACTAGTTGATGTAATAGTATACTGCTTCTTTCCATTATGATTGTATACGTTTATAATGTATACATTTATAATTTTTATATACAAATACAATATCCTTATTGGTTTATTATTACATATAATATTATTTATTTATTGATTTATTATTGCTCAATACTAGTGTTTTGACAATATCTATCTCTTACAACATTTTTACCACTAGCATTCAATTTTATAAATTATATGTATTAAATTTTGGTGCTTCGATTTTCTTTCTGTTTTTAAATTTATTTTTCCACTCCAAAATTTCCACTTACTCCATTCCTCCCATTCCCCTCCCACTCCCCCCCACACTCCTCCCTCCCCCTCCAGTCCTAAGAGAAGTCAGGATGCCCTGCCCTGTGGGAAGTCCAAGGCCCTTACCCCTCCATCCAAGCCTAGGAAGGTGTGCATCCAAATAGCCTAGAGTCCCAAAAAGCCAGTATATGCAGTAGAAACAAGTCCCATTGCTATTATCAATGACTTCTCAGTCAGCCCCCATTGTCAGCCACATTCAGAGAGTCTGGTTTGATCATATACTCATTCAGTCCCAGTCCAGCTGTATTTGGTGAGCTCCCAATAGATCAGGCACACTGTCTTACTGGGTGAACCAACCCCTCGAGGTCCTGACTTCCTTGATCAACTTCTCCCTCCTTCTGCTCTTTAACTGGACCTTGGGAGCTCAGTCCAGTGCTCTGATGTGGGCCTCTATCTCCATCCATCGCCAGACAAAGTTTCTATGGTGATATTCGAGATATTCATCAGTATAACTATAGGACAAGGCCAGTTCAGGCACCCTCTCCTCTGCTGCCCAAGGACCTAGCTGGGGACATCCCCTTGGATACCTGGGATTCCCTCTAGAGTCAAGTCTCTTGTCACCCTCAAAATGGCTGCCTTAATTAAGATATATTCTTCCCTGTTCCTATATCTGCCCTTCTTTCAAGATCTTCACCAACCCCACATTAGACAAAGGTATGATGGTATGGGAGAATTGTCTGTATTCTGTCAATCATGTTATATATAAATGCTGATTGGCCAGGCAGAAAGTATAGGTGGGAAAACCAGACAGGAAGTAGAAATGATGTAATAAGAACAGGAGAATTCTGGGAAGGAGGAAGCTGATTATTCCCACTCCTGCCCAGACCACCGAAGCAGCAGGATGTGATCTGCCCCACTGAAAAAAAGGTACTGAGCCACATGGATCACATAGATCAGAAAAAACGGGTTAATCAAGATGTGAGAGTTAGCCAGCGAGAGGCTAGAGCTAATGGACCAATCAGCTTATAATTTATGGAGACCGATGTGTAATTTTCTTTGGGGCTAAACAGTTGTGGGGAACTGGGCAGGACAAAAAACAACAACAAACAAGCAGGCCTGGCCCTTCATGTTACAGTATGATCTCCAAATTATATAAAGAACTCAAGAAACTAGACATTAAAATTCTAAATAACCAAATTAAAAAATGGGGTACTGAACTAAACAAAGAATTCTCAACAGAAGTTCAAATGGCCAAAAGATACTTAAGGTCATGTTTAACCTCCTTAGCGATCAGGCAAATGCAAATCAAAACAAATTTGAGATACTGTCTTAGACTTGTCAGAATGGCTACAATCAAAAACACTAATGATAACCTATGCTGAAGAGGATGTGGAGTAAGGGGGACACTCATCCATTGCTGGTGGGAATGCAAACTTGTGCAACCACTTTGGAAACCAGTGTGGTGGTTTCTCAGGAAATTGAGAGTCAACCTACCTCAAGATCCAGCAATACCATTCTTGGGAATATAGCCAAGAGATGCCTAATCATCCTTCAAAAGCATTTGTTCAACTATGTTTATAGAAGCATTATTTGTAATAGCCAGAACCTGGAAACAACTTAGATTCGCCTCGATGGAAGAATGGATAAAGAAAGTGTGGCATATCTACACATTAGAGTACTACTCAGTGATAAAAAAAAAAAAATGACATCTTGAATTTTGCATGCAAATGGATGGAAATAGAAAACATTATCCTGAGTGAGATAACCCAGACCCAAAATTATGAATATGGCATGTACTCACTTCATTAGTGCACTCCAGCCATAAACAAAGGGCATTGAGCCTATAGTTCACAAGCCTAGGGAAGCTAAATAGTAAGGTGAACCCAAAGAAAAGCATATATAGATCCTCCTGGAAATTGGAAGCAGACAAGATTGCCAGGCAAAAGTTGGGAGCATGGGGGGTGAGGTTGGGAGAAGGGGAGAGGGGGGAAGAGAGGGGTGAAGGGAAGGGTTGGGGAGAGTTTGGGGGAGTGAGAGGGTTGTGATGGACTTTCCTTTCTTAATAAAGCATAACTTTAATGTGATATTAGTTTGCAGGTAGGGATTTCAGCCATTAAGAAATAATAATAGTAAAACTTATACCATGTGAATAAATATTTAAGATATGCAAGAAATGTACTGAATCAATATTTTTGATAAATAGCAGGTTCTCGTGTAGATATAGATGGAAAAATCCTTGCATTGGGTAACTTGCACTGTTTCCATACATTCTTATGGATATGTTTGTAAAGTTGAGACATACAAGATTGTTACAGTCAAAGCAGATGCATTAAAGAAAAGTTTCTGACACAAAAGTAATACATAGAAAGGGCTGCTTTTGCTAAGGAGGTCATCAAGCCTTCTTTTCGTAGTGACATAACTCTAAAGACAATAAGTATATTAGATGCCCTTCATCTTCTGAAAAAAGACATTTGAACTTATCATTAAGAGAATGAGCTCTGGTACATCAAACAGAACTTTATTCCAATAATGAAAGGATATAATTAGTGGGATAGTAGTTTCATTTTCCAGCTGGGATAACTTACTATGGTCTGGGTGAATGCAAAGCTTCTTTGAAATGTGTTCTTTGAGAGTAAAATCCTCAAAAAGCCTTTTAGGGATCCTCTTTTATACTGATGCCAAATAATCTCTTTAAAATGGATAACCCATTTTCCAAGGCAATGTTCATAAGAAAATACATAACACTTGACAAAAGTTGAGTGTGAAAAGTTTTGTTTGATTCTGCACAAGAGACCAGAGCTTAAATATTCACTAAGAAATATCAGCTCATACATCAGGTGCACACTGGGAATTATGTGAAAGTAAAATCTGCATTAATCATTTGTGGAGATGGTGCATAATGTGTGATTCTAACTCAGAAAATTATTAATATTTGTTTCATAACGAGATCTAAATGAAGTTGTTATTGTTATTCGCATTTCTATGTCATATTGATTCATGACTTTGAAGGATATTGCTGCTTTCTACAGTTTAACGTTGGAATAGTAATTAGTATATGGCTTATTTGCAGATGCTGCTTCCTTTGTGTTGCCCAAATCTCTAACACATAGAAGAAAGTAAATAAGCGTTAAGTCTCCAATATTTTTTTCAGGGTGGGCATTATATTAAAATAAACAAAACAAAACACAAAGGTTTTGCTTCCTGCCGTGTTGATATTGAGCCCTGTGTAGTCAGTTCCTCTCCACATTTTTACCAGGTGTGGATTCCTATTATCACCTTTGCTGAAAAAAGAAGCTTCTTTGTTGAAGGCAGGTCTTACACTTGGCTGTAGATATAAAAGTTTAACTTTCAGCTGTCCATTGTGTTACTATGACCTGACTGTTCTATGTCAATGATTTCTTGTGCGAAAAAATGGAATATATAAAGGCACTAGGAAAGCTCAACATAGGGATAAAAATATGAGAAGAGATGGTCATTTTTAATGAGGAAACTAGGTGTGACCAGTGTCGGGAAGAGGAAAACGAGTAGACTTTGAAGGGAGTTACAAGTAATATTGCTTTACATTTTAAATTGTACAGTGTTCTTTCATATGAGACCTCTCTTTTAGGCCTTTGTTATTTCAACTGTTGCAATAAAACCACCTAAACTGACTAATTTGTAGTAGAAAAACTGGGGTTCGAGAAATTGCTCATCTGTTTATAGCCCTTCCTGTGTTTGAAAAGCTCACTTCTACCTACCCTATCAGATGACCTACAGTCACATGCAACTCTAGCTTCAGTGATCTACTGCCTCTTGTGGTATCTCTGGGAATCTCCAGCCATGCGTACATACACTAGTCACATATACACAAATAAAAGTGTATCTTTAAAAGTAAAGAAAAGAAAAATACTTCTGGAAGCTAAAGTCCTAGATAAAATTGGTGACCACATAAAAATGGCCTGATGTTGTGTGATAACGTGGTAGAAATAGGAAAATGCAATGTGTGCACAGAGTCCCAACACAAGAGTTGACTGACACCTTTTTTGTGTGAACTTAACCACTAACCCAACTTATTTCTCAAAAGTCTCCTTCAGCATCTCCATTTGAGGTTAGGAGTGAACGCACCACAATTAAACCATTATTATGATAATATAAATAACCAATTAAATTTCATCCATACAAGAAATAGAAGAGTGAAGGGTCCATCTATTTCTCAGCGCCAAAAGGGTTTCCTTGGTATAAAAACAAATACTTGCCCACTCTTAGCTGATCTAGTGGAGATGTGGAGGTTGGAAAAAAAAGGTGTGAAAGCAATTGTTCCTCAGGGGAAGAGAGACATTAGAATTATGAATATCATAGGCAGTATGACAGCTGTTCTTGTTTTTTTTTTTATCAAGATAGAATTTATTTTTCTGTGTATCCTTGGTTGTCCTGGAGATCACTGTATAGACCAGACATGCCTTGAACTCAGAAATCTGCCTGCCTCTGCTTCCTGAGTGCTGGGATTAAAGGTAAGTCCCATCACCAACCAGCTATGACAAGACAACTCCTGTGCACAAGTTCTGTCTCTCTTTCTAAATTTCTGAAGATGGAAGACAGTGATGAATAAGTAGGTTGAAACCTATATTGCTTTGTGGACAGGTTAGGTTGCCTGTGATATTCATGTAGCAGAAGAAAGAGGGAAACTCACCTCCTGTAGCCTATCCACTTCATATAAAAGTATCTATAGGTAGAAACATCTATAGGGCATGTGGCTTAACTTCTTCAAGCAGCTGTATCTAGAAGGTTTTTGATCTAACAACCAACAATATAGCAAATCCTTTTTAAAGATGGACATACTTCATAGCAATATTTCTCAGTGTCTCCAGGTCTAGGATGTCTTGCAGTGGACTGTGTACATAACAGCGTCAACAGGTACATTGGAAGGTGATGGAGGTGGGTCATCTTTCTATCTGTTGTTTCATTGGTTAAGTAATAAAGAAACTGCCTGGCCTCTGATAGGGTAAAAATTAGATAGGTGGAGTAAACAGAACAGAATGCTGGGAGAAAGAAGCTGAGTCAGAGAGTCGCCATGATTTTCCCACTCCAGGCAGACGCAGGTTAAGATCTTTCCTGGTAAGCCAGCTCGTGGGCTACACAGATTATTAGAAATGGGTTAGGTCAGTATGTAAGAGCTAGCCAATAAGAGGCTGAAACTAATAGGCCAAGCAATGTTTAAATGAATACAGTTTGTGTGTTGTTATTTCGGGTAAAGCTAGCCGTGCGGGCAGCCTGGTGGCAGGATGCAGCCCCGCCGCTCATATTACTACAGGAAGGAGTGGTACTTCCAGTGAGCTTGATGTTGCAAGTAGTAGTCCAGAATCTTTTTTTTTTTAATTTTTTTTATTTTTAAACAATCTTATTTTATATGCGAATTTCAGTTCCCACTCCCTCTCCTACTCCCTCTCCTTCCACCTTTCCCCCATCCCATCCCCCATCCACTATTCAGAGAAGACAAGTTAAGGCCTTCCATGAGGAATCAACAAAGTCTGTCACATCATTTGAGGCAGGACCAAGGCCCTCCCCCTTTATCTAGGCTGAGCAAGGTATCCCTCCATAGGAAACGCGCCCCAAAAAGCCAGTTCATGTACTAGGGATAAATACTGGTTCCACTGCTAGTGGCCCCACAAACTGCCTATGCAACATAACTGTCATCCACATTCAGAGGGCCTAGTTTGGTCTTATACAGCTGTCTGCCCAGGGTCAAGGAGCTTCCACTAGCTTGAGTCAGCTGTTTCTGTGGGTATCTCAATCACGGTCTTGGCACCTTTACTCCTATTGCTCCCCGTCTCTATGACTGCACTCCAGGAGTTCAGCTCAGTGCTTAGGTATGGATCTCTGCTTCTGCTTCCATTAGTTACTGGATGAAGGTTCTATGATGAGAATTAAGCTAGTCATCGATTTGATTATAGGGGAAGGGCAGTTTACATACCCTCTCCACTATTGCTTAGATTCTTAGCTGGGGTCATCCTCTTAGATTCCTGGCCATTTCCGTAGTGTCTGGTTTCTCGCTAACCCCACAATCTCTCCCTCTTTCAAGGTATCTCTTTCCTTGCTTGCCTTCCCTGTCCTTTACCCAACTCGATCTTCCCAATCAAGTTCTCCATACTCCTTCTCTCCTCACCTCATTCCCCTGCCACCTTCACCCCTACCATATGCTGCCAATTTACTAAAGAGGTCTTGTATACTTCCCCTTGCAAGGAGTGGGGGTGGGCATCTATGTATGTCTCTCTTAGGGTTCTTCTTATTTCCTGTCTTCTCTGGGGCTGTGGACTGTGGGCTGATTATCATTTGTTTTATGTCTAATATCCACTTATGAGTGAGTTACATACTGTGTTTATATTTCTGTGTCTGAGATACCTCACTCAGGATTTTTTTTTTCTAGTTTCACCCATTTGCCGGCAAGTTTCAAGATATCATTGTTTTAGTGCTGAGTAGTACCCCATTGTGTATAAATGTACCACATTTTATTATTCTGTTCTTAGGTTGCGGGGCATCTAGGTTGTTTCCATATTCTGGCTATTATGAATAATGCTGCTATGAACATAGTTGAGCAAATGTCCTTGTGGTATGGGTCTGCATCCTTCAGATATATGCTCAAGAGTGATATTACTGGGTCTTGAGGTAGATTGATTCCCAATTCTTCTACATGTTGGCATCCAGTTATGCCAGCACCATTTGTTGAAGATACTTCCCCCCCCCCATTGTATACTATTAGCTTCTTTGTCAAAAATCAGGTGTTCAGAGGTATGTGGATAAATATCTGGGTCTTTGATTAGCTTCCATTGGTTCACCTGTTTTTGTGCAAATACCAAGCTGTTTTCATTACTGTAGCTCTATAGTAGAGCTTAAAATCAGGGATGGTGTTGACTCTGGAAGTTTCTTTATTGTACAGGACTGTTTTGGCTATCCTGGGGTTTTTGTTTTTCCGTATGAAATTGAGTATTGTTCTTTAGAGGTCTGTGAGGAATTGTGCTGGAATTTTGGTGGGGATTGCAATTAAATCTGTAGATTGTTTTTGGTAAATTTGGCATTTTGCTATGTTTATCCTACCTATCCAAGAACATGGGAGATCTTTCCATTTTCTGATATCTTCTTCAACTTCTTTCTAAAGACTTAAAGTCCTTGTCATACAGGTCTTTCACTTCTTTGATTAGGGCTATCCCAGGATATTTTATGTTTTTATGGCTATTGTGAATGATGATTTTTCCTGGATTTCTTTCTCAGCCCATTTATTGTCTGTGTATAGGAGGACTGCAGATTTTTTGTTAAATTAATCTTGTATCATGCCACATTATGAAGGTGTTATTCAGCTGAAGGAGTTTCCTGGTAGAATTTTTGTGGTCACTTATGTAAATTATCATATCATCTGCATATAGTGAAAGTTTGACTTCTTCCTTTCCAATTTGTATCCTCTTGACCTTTTGTTTTCATATTCCTCTAGCTGGAACTTCAGGAACTATGTTGAATAGATATTGAGAGAGTGGACAGCCTTGTCTCATTCTTGGTGGACTCGCTTTGAGTTTCTCTCCATTTAGTTTGATGTTTTTTGTCATCTTGCTTTATATTGCCTTTATTATGTTTAGGCAAGCTCCTAGTATTATGACATTAAACTTTGTTTTTCACACTTGAAGTTAATGGAACAAGTCTTTACTTACTCTTGTGGTCAGCTTTTGAATATAACTACTTCTGTTTCAAATCCCCACAGTCTTATTTTTTATCATTTAAAAATATAATCAGATCATCCCTATAGCACAAGAATAGACTATAAAAAGGAATTCCTTTTTAAATTGGTGAATGCTCACCTTGAATAGCACCCAAATATAGAAGGATAATTCATTTAATAAAATGTTACTTCTAGTTAAGAAAAGGTATTTCCAAGTCATAGTTGTTTGTGTATTTCTAATAATTTGCTATAAAATCCCATGTACTACAAATTAATCTCTTTAAGCTTGTTCATAGCATGTGAACTAAAATGGAAAAAAAAACTCAAATTTTAAATCACAAGTTCATCCTATATGTAAGTTATTTTGTGAGTCCCTTCTAAACTATTTCTGTCCCTTCATGCCTACAACTCCTCAGAATCAATTACCAGTCTAAATTAAAGAACCGTTCTAATTTTTTTTTTCTTTTTGGATATTCAATCAGAAGGAAAAATGGACATATGGTGGATAAGAAGATTATACCTCCTATTCTCATTCACTTTAAAAGTGCAAAACAAACATTATGTTTGTGGTTGTTAAATATTTTTGGTCCACATGTCCCTTTGACATTTCCATAAAATCAATGTAGTGTCTCCTTAAAATCTGCACATCAATATATACAGAATATAATACCTAGGAACTGGAACAATCCTAGAAGTTCATCAATATAAAACTGATAATGAATATATATATATATATATACACACAATAACATTTTATTCAGCTCTAAATAAAATCCAAATTATGAAATCTGCATATAAATAAACTGAATAAGAAAAAATATAGTGAGCTAATGCAGGCCTCATATATATACATAATACATAAATATAAACACCACATGTTCTCTTTCATATTTGGATCTAGTTTTGAATCCTTAGATCTTTGTGTTTATCCTTGAATATCTGTAGAAACCTGGAATCTAGAAACCAATAATGAATGTAGGGGATGGACTCACAAGGTCCTCCCTGAATTGTAGTCAGCAAATCTAGGATCATCCTATATTCTGAGACACCAATGTTCTTGTCTGTATGGTTTAATCATAAGCAGAGTCAGAGTCTGAGGTCTGATTTGGTACACATACCCTGTGTTCTGCTTGGCCTTTACCTCTATAGTCCCTCCACCAGGCCAAAACACTGCAAAGCATAAAACCATCATGGTATGTACTTTTGCTTCTGTGATTCCATCAAAAGCACACATCATGACATACGTGACATCCTAGTTATGGGCTTCCAGAGTAGTGCGGAATTTCCCCAGCTAGGTATAGACATTCCCAGTTGTAACACCCAGTCTAGCCTTCTTGCAGATACAGGTAGCTGAATCATCCACAAATATGAATCCAGGGGAACCCAGTATTCCAGGACCAGAGCAATATAGGATGATATATTCCACCATTTTGGATTTTTTTTCTTACAGTTACATCAGCACAAAGTTCAGAGGGTGTACATCACACACACAAAAAAGCCACAGCTTAGGTGCACAGCAACAGCCTCACTTCTGGTAGAATTTTTGGTATCAGTTTATTTTATGTTGCTGTCATAAAATAGCCAGTTAGAAAGCAACGTAAGGAAGAAAGGGATTGTTTTGGCTAACTGTTCCAGAGGAGATATGGTCTGTCATAGAAGGGAAGGCATGAAATGGTGGTGTGAGCAAGAATCTGGCTAATTCCATTTTCATCCACACAAACAGGAAGCAGAGGGAGAAGAAAAAGTGGGTAAAGATATAAACACAAAACCTGCCCGCAGTGATGTACTTCCTCTAGCAAGGCATTATTCCGGCAGAAAATACCTGACACAAAAATTAAAAGCAATAAAGAATCCAATTAAGTAACAATAAAAAGCATCAAATTTATAGTCATAAACATAAAAGATCAGAATACAAACATATTTAGAATAGTCCCCAAAACACACAATTTATTGATCTATAAAAACAATAGATACTAAAAACTTGGAACAAATGTCAAGTGTTTCCTCTAGCTACATTGCAAACCGACTGGAAATCAGTAATAAAATAATATCAAATATATAGAATCTAAAAATGATAGTCACACATAGCTCCTTGTTTTATGATGAAGTTTCACACAAATCAAATTTCTGTTGCTGTGAAGAGGCACCATGACTATGACAACTCTATTTTTATTTTTTTTCTGTGTATTTTTTAATTTTTTTAAAAAAGAAAAGAAACTATCTTTTTTTCATTTTACATTCCAATCCCAGATTCCACTCCATCCTTTCTACCATATCCTCCCCCTGCCCCTCACTTTACCTGACATCCACTCCTCAGAGAGAGTAAGATACATTGATTTGAGGAAGGTCCCAGGCCTTCCCTACAATATCTGAGCGAGGTATCCCTCCAAAGATAATGGGTTCCCAAAAAGCCAGTACAAGCAGTAGGCATAAATCCTGGTGCCACTGCAAATGATTCTGCAGTCTTCCCCAGCCGTAACTGTCACCCACATTCAGAGGTTCTAGTTTGGTCCTCTGCTGGTTCCTTCCCTGTTGAATAGAGTTGGTAAGCTCCCATTATCTCAAGTAAACTGTCTCAGTGTGGGTTCCCATCATGGTCTTGACCTCTTTTCTCATATTCTCACTCCTACTCTTCAACTGGACCTTGGGAGGTCAGTCCAGTGCTCAGATGTGGGTCTCTTCCCCTGTATCCAGCAGTTGCTTGATGAAGGTTCTATGCTGACATTTAGATATTCATCAATCTGACTACAAGGGAAGGTCAGTTTGGGCACCCTCTAGACTATTGCTTAGTGACTTAGTTGGGGTTATCCTTGTGGATTCCTGGAGAATTCTCTAGTGCTAGGTTCGTTGCTAGACCCATAATGGATTCCTCAAACAAAATATTTCTTTCTTTGCTCTCCATCTCTCTCCTTTCTCCATCTTGACTAGTCTGTTTCCTCAAGTTCTCCCCCCTTTCCTTCTCCCCTTTTATTCCCCTTCTGTACTTCGTTTTCCTTCCACCCCTATGCTCCCAATATTGTCAGGAGATCCTGTCTATTTGCCTTTCCCAGGAAGATCTATATATGTTTTTCTTAGGGTTCACCTTGTTACTTTGTTTCTCTAGGGTCATGGACTATAGGTTTGTTATCCTTTGCTTTACAGCTAGTATCCTCTTTCTGGGTCTGGGTTACTTCACTCAGGATGTTTTTTTCCAGTTCCATCCATTTGCATGCAAATTTTAAATATCTTTTTTTTTTTTTTTACCACTGAATAGTACTCCATTGTGTAAACGTACCACATTTTCCTTATCCATTCTTTGGGTGAGGGGCATCTAGGTTGTTTCCAGGTTCTGGCTATTATGAAAAATGCTGCTATGAACATAGTTGAAAAAATGTCCTTGCAGTATGATTGAGCATTCTTTGAATATATGCTCAAGAATGGTATTGATGGGTCCTGAGGTAGATTGATTCCCAGATTTCTCAGAAACTGTCATACTGATTTCCAAAGTGGTTGTAGAAGTTTGTATTCTCACCAGCAATGGATGAGTGTTACCTTTACTCTATATCCGCTCCAGCAAAAGTTATCATTAGTATTTTTAATCTTAAATATTCTGACTGGTATAAGATGGTATCTCAGATTTTTTTTGATTTTCATTTCCCTGATGGCTAAGGATGTTGAACATTTCCTTAAATATTTTTATGCCATTTTAGATTCTTCTGTTGAGGATTCTCTGTTAAGTTTTGTACCCCAGTTGTTAATTGGATTATTTGGAATTTTGATGTCTAATTTCTTGAGTTCTTTATATATTTTGGAGATCAGTCCTCTGTCTGATGTGGGGTTGGTGAAGATATTTTCCCATTCAGTAGGCTGCCTTTTTGTATTATTGGCTGTGCCCTTTGCTTTACAGAAGCTTCTCCGTCTCAGGAGGTCCCATTTATTTATTGTTTTCCTCAGTGTCTGTGCTACTGGTGTTATATTTAGGAAGTGATCTCCTGTGCCCATACATTGAAGGCTATTTCTCACTTTCTCTTCTATCAGGTTCAGTGTGGTCAATTTTATATTGAGGTTTTAATCCATTTGAAATTGAGTTTTATGCATAGGTATAGATATGGGTCTATTTGTCCTCTTCTATATGTTGACATCCAGTTATGCTAGCACCATTTTGTTGAAGATGCTTACTTTTTCGCATTGTATAATTTTTGCTTATTTTCAAAAATCAGATGTTCATAGTTGTGTTAATATACAGGTCTTCAATTAGATTCCATTGGTCAGACTATCTGTTTTTATGCCAATGCCAGACTGTTTTCATTACTGTATCTCTATAATAGAGCTTGATGTCAGAGATGATGATGCCTCCAGATGTTCCTTCACTGTACAGGATTGTTTTGATCTTGTGATTTATATTTTTCTATATGACGTTGAGTATTGTTCTTTCAAGGCCTATGAAGAATTGTGTTGGGATTTTGATGGGGATTGCATTGGATCTATAGATTGATTTGGTAGGATTGCCATTCTTATTATATTGATCCTACCTATCCAAGAGCACAGGAGATCTTTCATTTTCTGGTATTTTCTTCGATCTCTTTATTCAAACACTTAAAGTTCTTGTCAAACAGGTCTTTCACTTCTTTGGTTAGTGTTACCCCAAGATATTTTATGTTATATTTAGCTATTTTTAAGTGTGATGTTGCTCTGATTTCTTTTTCAGCTTCTTTGTCATTTGTATATAGGAGGGTTATTGATTTTTTTTTAGTTGATCTTGTATTATGCCACATTATTGAAGATATTTATCAGCTGTAGTTCTTTGGTCAAGTTTTGGAGCAACTTATGTATACTATCATATTGTCAGCAAATAGTAAAAGTTTGACTTCTTCCTTTCCAATTTGAATCCCCTTGATCTCCTGTTGTTGTCTTATTGCTCTGGCTAGAACTTCAAGAACTATGTTAAGTAGATATGGAGATAATGAACATTCTTTTGCTGTTCTTGATTTTAGTGGAATTGCTTTGAGTTTCTCTCCATTGAATTTGATGTTGGCTGTCGGCTTGGTGTATATTTCTTTTATTATGTTTAGATATGTTCCTTGTATCCTTGGTCTCTCCAAGACCTTTATCATGAAGGGGTGTTGGATTTCATTGAAGGCTTTTTCAGTATCTAATGGGATAATCATATGTTTTTGTTCTTTCAGTTTTTTTTAATATAATGGATTACATTGATAGATTTTCATATGTTGAAACATTCCTGAATCTCTGGGATGAAGCTAACTTGATTATGGTGGATGACTCTTCTTTGATATATTCTTGAATTTTGTTTGTCAGTATTTTGTTGAGTATTTTTCATCCATGTTCATGAGTAAAATTGGTCTGTAATTCTCTTTCTTGGTTTAGTCTTTGTGTGGTTTTGGTATCAGGGTATCTATAGGCTCATAAAAAGAGTTTGGCAATGTTCCTTTTGTTTCTGTTATGTGGAACACTGAGGAGTATAGGTATCAGCTCTTCTTAGAAGTTCTGGTAGAATTCTGCACTGAAACCATCTAACCCTGGGCTTTTTTTGGTTGGCATCCTTTTGATGACTGCTTCTATTTCCTTAAAGATTATAGGTCTATTTAATTTGTTCACCCGCTCTTGATTTAATTTTGGTATATGGTATCTATCTAAAAAATTTCCATTTCTTTTACATTTTCCAATTTTGTGAAGTATAGTTTTTTGTAGTATGTATTTTGTAGTTTTTGTGGCACAATAATACTGATGATTACTTTTGTCCTCTAGTATTGTGCTCAGTACATCCTTCACTGTGAACACTAGTCACTAAAGGTCAACTGTTACAAGGGAGAAGGCCCCTTGTTTGTCCTGGCTGCCCAGCTAGCTTACACTAGAAATAACCACACCGAAACTGTATTAATTAAAACACTGCTTGGCCATTAGCTCTAACTTCTTATTGGCTAAATCTTAAATATTAGTTTAACCCATCTCCATTAATCTGTGTGTCGTCATATGGCAGTGGCTTACCGGAGATTCTAACCTGCATCCATCTCAGGCAGAAGATCCAGGGCTTCTCTCACTCTGCCTTTATTCCCAGCATTCAGTTCTGCTTTCTCCACTTACCTAAGTTCCACCCTATCAGCTAGGCCAAGGCAGTTTCTTTATTTATCAACCAATGAAAGCAACACATAAACAGAAGGAACTCCTATACTAGTTAACCTTATGGTTAGTCACCTGCTCGATTTCTCTATATTAGATGGTGTAATTCAAATGTGTCTTTATCAATAGGGTCTTGTAGAGACTGACAGCACATACAATACCTGTATAAGTTCAAACCAGACAGAATTCCGGCAGTGAGGAGGGGGAATTCTCCTCTCTAATCAATAAGCAATTTTCAATTGATAGCCTCTGGAAAACAGAATATCAGTTTTTTTTTTTCAATGGAGTGTCACTAGGTAAATCAACCACTCTGAAAGGCACACACTTGCTTAGGAGGAGATGAACAAAACAAACCTGATTCCATGCTTTTATGTGTATGTGGTTTTTGTTTTGTATTTATTGTTTCTGCATTATTGGTCTTTTTTAGTTTGTTTATCTGTTTTGGTATTCATTTCTTACTGTTTTTCTGCTTTTTTGAGTGGTGAGACATTAAATTTGGTGGGTCATGCTGTGAGATATGGGGAGACTCTGGGAGGAGGGGGGATATAATCAAAATTTATTGTATTAAATTCTTTAAAATTTTAAGCTATATTTAATTTAGTATAGACATTGTTGGTATTTGACAGTTTCTAATATTTCTATTTCCTTACTTTTTATTAGAAAAAACTGTGACAAGCTTTAAAACATATTTAAAACACATATGATTCACATTTTTTTCCTCTGAAAAGGGCAACTTATATTTGAAGTGATAAACATTCTTTCTACAAGATCATTAAGTGAAAAGCAGAATGCTACAAAACAGAATTAAACACCTAAGTTTGTTTTCATGATATTTCAATATAACATGCTACCCATACTCTTTTTAATACTCTTGAATCTATTGTTATTCATGTTTATTTTACATTGAAATGTTTTTCAAAGTATTTCTCTTTTATTATTATTATTATATTACTTTAAAAAATACCAATCCAAATTCCCACTTCCTCTCCTCCTTGCACTCACATCCCACTCCCTCCACACACCCTCTCACCACCCACTCCAATCTTAAGAGAGGGCAAGGCACCCTGCCCTGTGTAAAGTCCAAGACCCTCCCAACTACATCCAGGTTGAGCAAGGTGTACATCCAAAGAGAATAGGATCCCAAAACACCAGTACATGCAATAGAGACAAATCTCAGTGTCATTGTCATAGGCCCCTCAGTTTGCCCCACTGTCAACCACATTCAGAAGGAATAGTTTGATCCCATGCTCATTCATTCCCAATCCAGTTGGAGTTGGTGAGCTCCCATTAGTTCAGGCATATTGTCTCAGTGGGTGAACTCCTCATGGTCTTGACTTTCTTGCTCATACTCTCCCTCCTTCTGCTCCTCAACTGGACCTTGGGATATCAGTCCAGTGCTCTAATGTGGGTCTCTGTCTCTGTTTCCATCTGTTGTTGGATGAAGGATCTATGGGGATATTTAAGATAATCATCAGTGTGACTACAGGGCAAGGCCAGTTCAGGCAACCTCTCCTTTATTGCTTAGGGTCTTAGTTGTGGTCATCGTTGTGGATTTCTGGGGATTTTTCTAGAGCCAGGTTTCTTGCTAACCCCAAATTGGGTCCCTCAATCAAGATATCTCTTTCCTTGCTCTCATATCTGTCCTTCCTCCATCTCGACTACCCGATTCCCTAAGTACTCTTCAATCCTCCCCTTCTCCCCTCCTCTTCCTGTTCTCCTCTTCCTTTTTCCCCTGCCCCCATGCTCCCAAATTTTGTCAGGTGATCTTGTCTGCTTCCAATTTCAAGATAGATCTATTTATGTTTTTCTTTGGGTTCACCTTATTTCTTAGCTTCTCTAGAATCATGGACTATAGACTTAATGTCCTTTGTTTATGCCTAGTATCCACTAATGAGTGAGTGCATACCATATTCATATTTTGGGGTCTGTGTTATCTCACTCAGACACAAAGAACCTGCAGAGAGAGGAATGCTGAACTTGCCTAAAGGTGAGATGGTCTTTCGGGGTTCCTGATCTATGAAAGAGTCTATGAGACATTCTGCAGGACACAGCAGAAAGTAACTGAACTGTCTTTGAAATTTCCTGCTTCATGGAAATGTCTGCTGGAAACTATGGGCCTGTAGGCCGAAGATGGATGCCCCAACGGTACCAAAGAACTTTGGGTGACTGTCCAGGCAGCGAGATGTCTCTGTCATTTCTAGAGTTTTCTTATTTCTTGTTTACTTAGGTAGTATTATATCCTTCTGGAGTCTTTGATGGAGTTGAAGAATGAATAGATAGTTATAGTTTTCCTTAGTTATGATAAAAGATAAAATAGATATAAATATTGTAACTAATTCTTGCTTGATAACTGTTTTGCTATATGTAATTTTACTATGTTAAAATGAAAGCCTTCTTTTTTTGTTTAAACAGAAAAGGGGGAAATGATGTGCTAATGATTTCTTACTAATAAAGAAACTGCTTAGGCTCATTTGATAGGCCAACCCTTAGGTAGGCAGAAAAAAAACATAACAGGATGCTGGTAGAAAGAAGCTGAGTCAGGAGTCGCCATGATTCTCCCACTCCAGACAGATGCAGGTTAAGATCTTTCCTGGTAAGCCAGCTCGTGGGCTACACAGATTATTAGAAATGGGTTAGATTAATATGTAAGAGCTAGCCAATAAGAGGCTACAGATAATGGGCTAGGCAGTGTTTAAAAGAATACAGTTTCCGTGTAATTATTTCAGGGCATAAGCCTGCGATGTGGGAGCCAGGGCTACTGGAACGCAGACCTGCCGCACTCACAACAGAGTGGTGCCGAACGTAGCCCGGCTGCTCTTATCACTACAAAAGATTAGGGATACAAGGATCATATCTAAATATAATAAAAGCAATATATAGCAACCCAACAGCTAACATCCAATTAAATGGAGGGAAACTCAAAGCAATTCCATTAAAATCAAAAAGAAGACAAGGCTGTCCACTCTCTCAATATCTCTTCAACATAGTGCTTGAAGTTCTAGCGATAGCAATAAGACAACATAAGGAGGTCAAGGGGATTGAAACTGGAAAGAAAGAAGTGAAACTTTTCTTATTTGCAGATGATTTGGTAGTATACATAAGTTGTTGCAAGGAGAGGGCTGCTTGTTTGTCCTGGAAGCCCAGAATTGAATTAACAACAGACAAACTATATTAATTAAAACATTGCTTGGTCTATTAGCTCTAGCTTTTCCATTGGCTAACTCTTATATTAATTTAAGCCATTTTTTTTTCATCTATTTATCGCCATGTGGCAATGGACTACCGGGTAAAATTCTCAGTGTCTGTCTCCAGAAGATCCATGGCATATCTCTCACTCTGCTTCTTTTCTCCCAGCATGCCATTTAGTTCCCCCCTACCTCCCTAAGTCCTGCCCTATCATGAGTCCCAAAGCAGTTTCTTTGTTGACCAATGAACGCAACACAAAGACAGAAGGACCTCCTACACAATTTCCCCTTTTCTGTTTAAACAAAAAGGAAGGCTTTAATTTTAACATAGAAAAAATTACATATAACAAAACAGGTATCAAGCAAGAATTACAGTTACAATATTTATATCTATTTTATCTTTTATTGTAACTAAGAAAAAGTATAACTATAACTATGAATTCTTCAACTCCATAAAAGACTCCAGAGGGATATATTACCTAAGTAAACAGGAAGTGCATTGTAAGCAACTTCCAAAACTCTAGAATTGACAGATACATCTTGCTGTCTGGACAGTTACCCAATGTTCTTCTGTACTGTTGGGGCATCAATATTTAGCCTACAAGCCCACAGTAACTGGCAGACTTTTTCATGATCAGGAAATATTAAAGACGGTTCTTCCTATATTGGCAATTTGCCAGTCATTTTCTTTTGCATCTCTCTTTTATGAAGCAGGAATTTTGAAGGATCATCTTACCTTTAGGCAAATTTAGCAGTCATTGCTCTGTGGGTCCTGTATGTCCAATTTATGCAACAGTCCAAGCAAGAGCAGTTTCTTGCCCAAATGGCTAATCAACTCCATAAGGAGCCTCTTTGATGCCCATCTTCCTCTTGAAGTAGATTGGTGCTGCCAGGAGCTGATTTGTCTCACTGTCATGAAAAGGCCTAAGTTTTTAAAACATTTTAAATGCCATATTCTGTAGTCTTTGAAAGATATGAAGAATGCCTATCCATCTGAAATATATCTTTGCACATCTAGAGAATCTTACTAACATGACTACAAGCTTGACTATTATAGATGATTATCTATTAACTTATATTTCTTAATCATACATTACATTTTTAAATGAGCTTCACAATCACAATACCTTAATCAAGGTCAGAAATACAAATAACAAAATTGACCTTAAATTTGTATCAATAAGCCAGGATTCATATCGATGCAAATATCTATAGCATTCCCCCTTTAAATGTAAAAGTATATTTATAAAGAATATTTGGGAATATGGGCATAGTTTTGACCATACTGCTTTCTGCTGTTTGGGGGGACTCTTAATCAGGTTTCCATGGTATATCCTGAGTGCTTGGTTTATCTCAATCAGCAGTTAAGAGAAGTAATTTTTTTTAGGGTTTTCATGGCGACCTTTTAGGAGGGTGTAATCTATTAAACCCTATTTTTCTGGAAGTATTCCACAGGTTCCCATCTTCTCTGGAAACAAAAGAAAAACCTCTTTTCCAAAACACCATATCCCTTAGACCCAAATCCTAAAGTCAAGATACCTTTACTGTATACGTGCTGGTTTAGCTTAGCAGCCCATACAATGAAATGTCTCTTTGTATTTAGCTCTTTCACAGTCAAAATATTTAAAGATAACACAATAATATACATAATCCAGACTCTGTGAATTTTCCATTTTTATGTGGCTTATTTTTTACTCCTGTTAAACTATGACTATCTGTCCTCTGTCTTTTTAAAGAATTTTTAAAATGAATTATTTGTATAGAATTTTTAAGCCCTCTCAGGTTTTACGTGATTTTAGTTGACCATGTTGGAGTGCCACTTATTTCATGAAGAGGGCTGCTTGTTCATCCCGGCAGCCCAGAACCAAAATAGTCACACAGAAACTATAATAATTAAAACACTGCTTGGCCCATTAGCTCTAGCTTTTCCATTGGCTAACTCTTATATTAATTTAACCCATTTTTATTAATCTATGTATCACCATGTGACAGTGACCTACCAAGTAAAATTCTCAGTGTCTGTCTTGGCGGATCCATGGTGTCTCTCTTACTTTGCCTCCTTTCTCTCAGAATGCCATTTAGTCCCCCACACCTACCTAAGTCCTGCCCTATCAACAGCCCCAAAGCAGTTTCTTTATTAACCAATGAAAGCAACACAAAGACAGAAGGACCTCCTATACCAATGAATTACCCCCCAAAACTCTACCAAAGAACTCCTACAGTTGATAAATACCTTCAGTGATGTGGCAGGATACAAGATCAACTAAAAAAAAATCAGTAGCCCTCCTATACACAAAGGATAGAGAACTCTCAACAGAAGAATTTCAAATGGTCAAAAGATACTCAAAAGTATTTCTAATGATCGCTATTTTAAAATGTATGTTTATTATTTTTAAAAATCTTTATTGTTACATGTATACACAAATATTAGTATATAAATACAACCTGCTGATATCATTTAGTGTTGCTCTTATGTACATGGTACATGATTTTTTAGGGGTCACCATTGGGTATTGAACAAAAATAATGAGGATCATTCCTGAGTAACACTGCTTCTCCCTCTCTGAGCAACTGTAAATTGATTATAGCTCTTCATTTAGGCACAAGACTGTATGAGATTTCCCACACCCTTGTTAACACAGCAAACGGCAATGCTGTTGTGCAGGTAATCTTTGGGCAACCATATAATTGAGATTGTATGGGTTTACATGCCCTGTCATAAATAGAAGACAACTCTGTCGTAGCACATGTCCTAGTCTTAATGCTCTTAGAATCTTCCCTTCCCATCTGCTGGAATGTCTCCTGAGCCTTAACTGTGGGTTTTTTGTTGCAGATGTAGCAGTGGGCACCCAACAGTCAGTTGTCTGCAATTTGACAAATTGTGGATTTCTTTAATGGTCTCTGTTTGCTGCAAAAACAAACTGCATTGATGAGGGAAGAGACCTACACACATTTGTGGGTCTCTGTATCAGGATTTAAAATTTAGTTAGAAATTATACTGGTTTAGGGAAGTGATGATAATAGGTTCTTCTTTAGAGTCCATATACTTACTAGCCACAAACAGTTATCTAGATTTAAAATACCAGACATGAATGCCCTCCAATTAAATTAATATGATTTAAGTCCAATTAGAAGACTGTTGGTTACCACCAAGATATATGTTCCACTATTGGTAATATTTTATCATGCTGGTTATTATTGTGGTTCATATGCTTCACATCGGTAAGATTGTAGATTGTTTTTCTCCTTGGCAATTTGCATACCACTTTCTGGTACTATGAGAGTTAGTCCTCAGGGAAGAGTGACTTCCATGTGAATTTCAGCTTGACTCCTCTAAGTCCTATTCCAAAGTGTACATTGCCTTCAGAAATAGGGTATTACTTTCAAGTTCTGGGAGGCAATCAAATATGATGAAAATAATTGGTCCTGTTTTGGGAGTCTCTTGACTAACAGCCTGAAGGAATATTCCCCATGTCTCCCACTGATGGTTTTGTTAGATAGTCTCTTAGAAGGAGCACCATCACTACAAGTTATGTAACTTCATTTAAAGTATATATGTATACACACAGAGTTATATATGTTCTAAACTTAGACATGCTTCCCTCTGACTTTTCCAAACATCTTTAGTTTTATCCCTACTCCTTCTTTCTCCATCTGTGTTGTCCTCTCTTTCCACTTCTTAAAGTACACACTCATCTTTTTCATTTTCCATTTCTTAATACCTGTGTCCTGCTATCACCTTATATAAAACCTTTTCTCTTACTCACCCTCATTCTTTTTTGTTAAATTAGTTTCTGCAGCTTCTCCAGATTATTACACATATCTAATGGTCCCCCAAATAATAGAAAATGTGGGGCATTTGTCTGATCTCATTAGTACAATATTTTTTGGTATAATCCTCAAATCTGACATTTTCATTTTTTATACAGCTGAACAGAATATTATTTTTGTGTAGGCCACACATTTGCATTACCCACTCATTGTTTGAAGGTTTGAAAAGAAGTAAAAAATTCACCCTGAATTAAAAAAAAAAACACAGCATCTTCAACAAATGGTACTGGGGAAACAGAATGTCCATAAGTAAAAAATGAAATTAGAGCCATATTTCTCACCCTGTACAAAAATCAACTTCAAGTGAATCCAAGACCTCAGTATTAAGCCTAAAACCCTGAAAATGCTAAGAGAAAACTTAAGCAGATACCTAAAATATATATGTATAGTAAGTGACTTTCTGAATATATCTTCATTTGTTCAGCAATGAAAGAATACAATTAAGAAATGGCACTTCATAAAATTAAATAGCATCTGTATCACAAGGAAACCCTTGAGTGAAAACAAAGTCTGCAGAGTAGAAGAGACATTTTGTCAGCTATACATCCAATAGGGGCTTAATATTCAGAACTTATAAGCAACTGAAAAAAACATTCAAAAAATCTTGTGACCCAATTAAAACATGGACTATCCATTTGAACAGACTAGTCTCAAAAGAAAAATAATGGCTAACAAAAATCTTTAAAAGTATTCAGCATCCTTCTCAATTAAGGAAATGCAAATTAAAACTACTTTAAAATACTATCTTACCCCAGTCAGAGTAAGATCAAGAAAACATCTGACAAAAAAAAATGCCAGAGTTGACACAAGGAAAGGGGAACACTTATTTACTTTGTTGGGATTACTAACAAGAGCATCCAATGACAGAAAATCCTATTGTAGAGATACACTGTGTTCACTGCTACTTTACTCATAGTAGCCAAGAAATGGAAACTACTTCAACAATTATAAATTTATTTCTGAGAACATTTGCTAAATATATATCTTACATTCAATTGAGGTCACACCGGGTAAAACTCATTTTGCATATAATCATATTTTCTGAATGATTGATGTCTTAGTACACACGTGTTTAATAAATATTTATTGAACTAATAACATTGTAAGTCTTGTCCTTGTAGTTCAGAAACTGTATGGCATAAAAAGGGTTAAATTTCTTCAGCCAGAAAATATAAAAACTGGGTGCTCACCAAGTAGAGTGGAGGTGGAAATGAAGGGCTATGGATGAGGGTGAGGGTACAGAAGTGTGTAACTGAGATCTATAAGTCCATGTATGTTTAACACCTAAATCTATTTCCATATTTTAAAAAACACACCTAGAAATCAGCATGCCAAATGAACAAATTGTTAGTGAGGACTATACAAGGAAATATCCGTGAAATTATTTTTTCCAGTGGGGAAAAAAAATGTGTTGGAGGTCTGCTTGGTTTTTTTCGGCCACCCAGCTCGCTTAGCCCTGAAATAATCACACAGGAACTGTATTAATTAAATCAGTACTTGGCCTATTAGCTCTAACTTCTTATCAGCTAGCTCTTACATTTTAATTTACCCATTTCTATGAATCTGTGTATAGCCACGTGGCTGTTGCTGACTGGCTCAATTTTCTGTGTCTGGTCTCTGGTGACTCCATGGCTTCTCTATGACCCTGCTCTTCTGCCTCTCAGCTAAAGCCTAACTTTCCCTGCCTACCTAAGTTTTACCCTATCAATAGGCCAAGGCAGTTTCTTTATACATTAATGGTAATCACAGTACACAGAGGCCACTCTCACATTAAAAATGATACAAATGTACCTGACAATCTGGTGAGACTAGAGTTGAAGCAACTCCTGAAGTATCCACAGGGAGTGGAGAAGGTTTGGATTCTAATTCTGTAATGTTGTTCAATGTGTAGCTTTCAACTTCTTACAGTGTTTGTATTGTTCAAAACACATGTTTATCAAGTAAATGATGGAGGTTGAAGTCAAAGCCTGCGTCTTTAAAATATAAAGAAGTTAATACTTTTTACTTCACATATTTGATGGATCTGTTTACAATCTGTGATGATCATAATGGTGCTGATTATAATGGTGACCTTTTTGGTGGTATCCCAACCCCCCTCATTCTCTTTTTCTATTCATTTTAATGACTTTGTGCTACACACAGTCAGGCAGTGCTCAGGGCACACCTCCTTCCTGATGGCCTGGATGAGTCTGCCAGAAGGCCCTGATTATGAGGTTACAATGAGGAGTACTGGCATCATCTGCAACATATAAGGCAGGACAGCAGGCAGCCCCTGACAGTTATCACAGGAGGCTCGCCTGCTAGATCTGGCAGCTGATGCTCCCCTGTGTCTGGTGCCAAAGTGTCGATTGCGTTGGGTGGGTTACTCAGTCTAGGGGTTTGTAACCCACCCTGCAATCAGTTATTCCAGGGTCTCGGAGGGGCGCTACCTGGAAGGGAATGAGCTAGGACAGAAGAAGGAGGCCAAGCAGATTTGTCAAAGCCTCCGTTTATTAGGGACGGGTTACAGTTTATATATGGTAAGGAATGGGGGGCAGGGCACAGGATCTCGCCGCGTGGTCCAGGTCACGTAGGCCCGGTTACGGTTCGGAGAGGTAGGCCAAGAAGTCACGATTGCCACACCTAGTTCCCTGGATAGCTGGAATGTGAGGCGGGTTCTGCTAACAGATAGCTCTCCATCAACAGCTTAATTGGGTGTGAGGCAGGTTCTCAATAGAACATAATTATGGGTATGGGGTTCTCTGCAGACTCCCCAGGGTGATGGTTCCTGTAATGATTTTTAGGGGGGAAATGGCTCATGACACCAAAGAATGACGGTACCAGAGAATGAATATGAATATCGTATTAATTCTTATTTGTAGCATTATCTTTGCCTTCATCATTTTCGTGGTAAAGATACTACTTCAGGTAAGCTGTGTCTGGGAGGAAACTGCCCTAACATTAAAGTAACTCAACACAAGTTCAGAGTGTGTTTCTTAAGACCACAGAAAGAGGAACAGACCATGGGTAAGAACATGAAATGCTGCCTGCCCTCTCCAGAGAGCCCTCCCTGGCTTTATGACTCTCCTGCACGGCGTTCCCAAACTTTCATCATTGTATTCAATAGTTGTGGTAAGTTAGGAGATAGACATAGGTAGCTAATTATCTGGTCACTTTTCAACCAACCTCTCATTCACCATGAGAGACAGGAGAGCTGAAAGTGCATGCTCCCTACCCTAAAAACTCACCTTAAAATTCGGTTCTTTCTGCTCTTTTCTCACTTCTCTGATGGTATCCTGTCTAAATGTCAGTTCGCTAGTGTTGGTTTAAAGATATAAGTAAAATGATTTTACAATAGGGTTAATGACATGTGTCAAGGCTAATATTGAACTTCCGAAGGCAAGAAGGCTTTGCAACCATGATTTTTCTTGAATCTTTGCCTGCACAAAACAATCTTATGATTTTCTCATATTTTGTAGGATTTCTGTTTACTGAGAGTTACCTTTTTTGTTGAAACATTTTAATTTTGGGTAGTTTCATTTATTAATTGTTGAGGCTGTTTCCTGTGATACTAGAGTCCTGTTCTAAAAGTCCCTCCCTATACTTTTAATCTTGGAGTGTATTCCCTATCCTTGATCATGTACAAAAATCAATTCAATATTTACCAATATCTAGATTTTAAATCATGGTTCCATTTTAAGAATCAGTCTCTTTCCCTTATTTCTCTCATTGCAGCCTACTCTATCTCTCCACGGATCCAAGTTCCTCTTTCTCTCTCCTACCATGGCTTTGGGAACTTATGGCTATTCACAAGTATAATCAGCCCTAAATATGTGGGTTTTTATTTGTATTATTTGTTTTGTTTTGGTACTTAAAGTTGCAAGTGAAATGCTTTTAAGTAAGGATCAAAGACAGGGTTTGAAGCTACTACTGAACTTCTCAAAGCAAGATATTACAAGGTGACATCCATTCCCCCCCCCCCAGTCTGTGCTTGTGCAAAACATACACGTCAGTCAACATCACCCTTAAACACATGCTAATCTATATCTCTTGAGGGAAAACCTGTTCATTATCATAAATAAGTTATCTCGAGGAAGATTTTGGAGATGTCTAGGCTCCAGACAACCTCAGAGTTGTAATTTCTTTTACAGATAACTGATTGTGAAAGGCCACCCAACTCAAGACCCTTGATACTACTAAGAACGAATCCTGTCCGGTCATTAAGAATCACTGCTGTGAGTGTCCCAATCAACAACATCAACCAGGCTATTCCAATGTCTTTTCCACGACTATTAGGCCCACGCAGAAGAATGCTCATCAATCTGTCAAATAACCAAAGTGGACCAATTCATGTCTATGAAGGGCACATCTGGCCGTACAATCCTAGGCGGAGACCTCTTCTGAGAATTCCAATAGAAAGTACAACTAAAACAACAAATAAAACTCCCTGCATGGGAGCAACTGGTATTGTTTCTTACAAATGAGTTTTTATTTAAAGGAGTGTGGTGCCAGTCAGGTAGTCCAGACACCTATTATATGCTTGTATTTAAAAACTAATTTACATGTATTTGTAATACATAGTTTATGAGGTAATGAACTAGAATCACAATACAGAAAAAGCAAGTTGGAAAGTTGGGTATTTGACAATACGTTGTAGTTAAAAGTTTACAGCCGAGATATAACAATCTGAAATTCAACCAATTTGAAAAGTTTCAGAATCAAAAGATTGCAGCATAATATTGCAGTTGTCTACAAGTTTTATTAAAATGGGAGAAATTACATTGACCTGCTTTCTAGTAGGAAAACAACTGTTTTTGTCACTGAATGCATGTAGTAAGAACTATCATTGGGCATCCTAAAATAAATATATTTTTATTTTTAAAACAATCTTATTTTACATACCAATAACAAAAGTTACTTCCCTCTCCCTTCATTTTACTTCCCCCATCTTCCACCCATCCACTCCTTAGAGAGGATGAGGTCTCCTACGGGGAGTCAACAAAGTCTATCTAGGCTGAGCTATGTATCTCTCCATAGGGAATGGGCTCCAAAGAGCCAGTTCATGCACTAGGGATAAATACTGGTTCCACTGCTAATGGCCCCACGAACTTCCCAAAAGGCCTAGTTTTGTTTGATAGTGGTTCCACAGCTGTCAGTCCTGGGTCAGTGAGCTCCCAGTAGCTCGAGTCAGCTATTTCTATGGGTATCTTCGTCATGGTCTTGGCCCATTTGCTCACAATATCGTTCCTCCCTCTCTATGACTGGACTAAAGGAGTTCGGCCCTGTGCTTTGCTGTGGATCTCTGCATCTGCTTCCAGATTCTTTTCATCTTAATCACTGTATGTGAATAAATGTTACAGACAGAATGCTTACAATAGATTCTATTAAATACTACTTCATTAAGTAGTGTTTTGGAATATTTTTGACATGAGGACATACAAATGACTCTTGTCTTATTGTTGAAAACGTTCAGTCAAGGGAACGTTAATCTATAATGTAGGAAAAGTTAATCTACAAAGTGGGCATGGCAAGAAAAATCTTGATACGTGGACTGATTTCAGTCTTATAATAGTTTTCTATCTGTTACTAAAATTATAATAAACTGATGGAGGTGGGTCTTGTAATAATAAAGAAACTGCCTCGGCCCTCATAGGACAGAAAATTAGGTAGGCGGAGTAGACAGAAGAGAATTCTGGGAGAAAGAAGCTTAGTCGAGAAGTCGCCATGATGCTCCCACTCCAGACAGATGCAGGTTAAGATCCTCTCTGGTAAGCCAGCTCATGGGCTACACAGAATATTAGAAATGGGTTAGAACAATATGTAAGAGCTAGCCAATAAGAAACTGGACCTAGCCGGGCAAGGCAGTGTTTGAAAGAATACAGTTTCCGTGTAATTATTTCTGGGTATAAACTAGCCATGCGGGCGGC
>NW_026068081.1:482387-494083 GCF_014885135.2 Alexandromys fortis | reverse complement strand
GAGAATTCTGGGAGAAAGAAGGTTAGAGGAGGAGTCGCCATGATGCTCCCACTCCAGACAGATGCAGGTTAAGATCCTCTCTGGTAAGCCAGCTCATGGGCTACACAGAATATTAGAAATGGGTTAGAACAATATGTAAGAGCTAGCCAATAAGAAACTGGACCTAGCCGGGCCAGGCAGTGTTTGAAAGAATACAGTTTCCATGTAATTATTTCTGGGTATAAACTAGCCATGCGGGCGGCCGGGTGCCGGGGACGCAGCCCTGCCGCTCCTATTTCAACAATAAACTTAGTTGCTTAGAACTTTATTGCCCAATAGTTGTGAGCATAGAAGTCTAATGTGGATCTGCCTGGGCAAAAATTAAGGTGCCAGAATTTCTGTGTTCTTTCCAGAGGCTTTAAAGCTGTCTACATTTTTTGGCTTGTGGCTTCTTTCTCCATCTTCAGAGACATCTGTGTTGCATATTTCTGCTTTGGATTCCAACACCATGTCACTACTTAAACACAGATTGAGAAAAGAATATGTGGCCCCCTCCTACCCTGCAGATTATCCTTTTATCAGAAGAAAGAAAGGCAGGAGTCTCTTCTCAGTAGTGGAGACTCTGTGGCCAGGTGCAGAGGATTTGGAGCAGAATAGGGAACCTTCGGAGTGCATAATTCCATATGCAAATCTATTGTCTGCTGTCTCAACTGTTAAATACCAGTGGGAGGCAGGTATGTTCTCAGTAGTTTCCCAGATCTCAACAGTCTGCTGAACCTGTTATCAGCTCCTCAACTTTCCTGTCCTAAGTTTCTCATCCCACCCAGGATTTTTTTGTTATTAGCCTTTCATTTCAGACCTGGAGGACAGATAAAAGGAGAGGGGAGGATGTATCTTTAGAGTACTGTAGCAGTCAAAGAGTTGGTTCTGAAGGATGTTAAACTCATCTGAAATTTGAGGCTTTCTGAGAGATGGTCAGGCTGAGAGGTTAATTGATTCAAAGAGAACCTCAATCCAATTGTTTTAGCTCTGGGTCCTTAACAAGGATGTCCAGAGCACCCAGAAGAGGAATGAGTTAGATAGCTTGTGAGTCTTTTTCAGAAGTCATCTGAACTGCTGTTAGGGATTGGAGACCACTCTAAGTGCTTTCAAGCTGCCAAAAAAGGGCAATATAGCAGGGACATTAGTTAAAGTGCTTCATGTAATTATTCAGTCACCCATAAGGCTGGGTCCTAAAGGCAGGAACATGTGGGCGGACCCTTGGGAACAAAGGGCCCATATGACCTACATGTGCGCATGAGTGGTTACCTCCACTAAAGCCCTTGTGCGCAGACATGGGTTGCCCACCATCTGCGTCATCATCATTTGACATACCCACGCAAAACCCCTGTGCACATGAGCAAGGCAGCCTTTAAAATCTGGATGTGCCATCTTTGTGGTCTCTCTCTCTCTCTCTCTCTCTCTCTCTCTCTCTCTCTCTCTTTCTCTCTCTCTCCCTGCATACACTATTCACTATTTAGTCAGGCCTGTGAAAACCTTTCTCTAACAAACTCCTAAGCGGGTTTGTTTGTGACGTCTTCTTCTCACTCACGCTGGACATTTCATTTGGTACAGAGACTAGAGAGATTTTCCCACCCCAGCCTCCTATCCCAGGGCCAGAATTTCCAGCCCCAGGCCTCTATCCTGGGGCTGGGATCTGCCTCGGGTTCCTGGGACCAGAATTGCAACTGGGGATTTTCTCGAAAACAACCCACATATTCCATATGCCTGAGAGTGACCTCTCGGAACTACACCGGCTTCCAACAGTGAGTGTTCCTATTCTGGTCAGCTTAACTGCTTCTTTGAAGCCAAGGAACTGACTGGTTGAGCTCCCGGCAACCTTCTGGAGTTCCTAGAGATAGGAGGACTGTCCCCAACCACAGTCTTCAAGGCAGTGGTTATTCCCTTTGCTGGCATTCATCTGTGGTTTGCTTCCCTTACTTAAGCTTGTGTTTGGAATGACCCAGGACCAACCCACCCATGACTGAGGGCCCAGGGTCCCTCAGATCTTTCTTTCTCTTTTTTTTTTTTCATTTTTTTCCTTTCCTTTTTTTTTTCCCTGAGGCTGCTCAGAGCAGCCTCTGGCCTCTCTGGGTTCGGGTCACAGACTGGATTCAGCCAGGCCTTACCTTCCCATTCTTGGCTTGAGGGGACATCCACATGAGTCTTGCGAAGGTCACGCTGATTTACACCCTGCTTCATAGTCAAGAGATGTCTTATGTGGAGCCCTTGTGGTGTCCTGTTTTGCGGGTTTACATGGCTTTAACCATGAGAAGCAAACCTTCCAAGCCTATCAATCCAGGCTTCCCCCTGGGGTGCCTTTTAGAGTCCCTAAAACCTCAGGCCTTAATGCCCTACCTACAGATTCCCACACTTATCCATCTTTGTTCAAAATGGCCTCATTACAATTTAGATGGCAATCTAAAGTGGCCACCTGATGGCACCTTTAATCCCGATATTCTATGGAAGCTTTCTGACTATTGTCAGCGCACAGGCAAATGGAAGGAGCTTCCCTACATCCAAGTCTTTTTCTATTTAAGCTCTAAATATAAGCCCTCTGTTCTTGAAAACTGTTCACCTGCTCACATGTTTCTGGCTATGCCATCTGCTCCTAAGGAAACCCCACTTCCTCTCTGGACCCAGCTAACAAACCTCTGCCTTTTCGACCTCAGCAGGATGGTATCCCTATTCCCTCAGTCTCTACTCCTGCTCCTTCGGCCCCAGCTCTTACCCCTACCTCTTTAGCTCCTTCAGCTGTCTCATCACCTCCAGCTTCTCACTCTGCAGCTCCCTCTCTCCCCTTCCCATCTGTTCCAACAGCCCCAATAAATCATTCTTCCTCTTCAGTGCCTGGCCTCAGTAACTGCCCTGCTCTGGCACTCGCCTTTATTCCTCCTCTCACACATTTGCATGCCACCATGGAACCTAACTCTAACCAAGCCAAGCCCATTACAGTTCTCCCATTGCGAGAGGTGGCCAGTGTAGATGGATTGATTAGGGTACATGTTCCTTTTTCGCTCTCAAAACTTTCACATATTAAAAAAAATTACTGGGTTCCTATATGTCTAATTCTACCACTTTCATAAAACAATTCCAATCTTACCCAATCTTATAATCTCATCTTTCATGACATTTATATGATTCTATCTAATAACCTACTTCCTGAAGAGTGCAGGCAAGTTTGGGAGCAGGTCAGGCAACATGCAGATGAGATTCACCAAACTCTTGCCTCTCACCCTCCCAAAGCAGAGGTGGTTCCAGAGCAAGAGTCACACTGTGATTATAATACTTTGGGTGGGATTTTAGCTAGGGAACAGTTTTTGACTTGTCTCCTGGCAGGTCTCCATAAGGCTGCCCTCAAGCTGGTAAACTATACTAAGTTCTCAGAGATCATTCAGGATACAAAGGAAAATCCTCCCACAGTTTTTGGAATGCCTCACAAAAGCTCTGTTACAGTATACTAACTCATGACCCATTTTTTAATCAGTGCTACTCTGACATTAGGGCTAAACTTAGGCATTTGGTGAAAGGACCATTGACTCTGCAGGCAAAAGTCCTAGAGTTGGCTTTTAAGGTGTACCATGCAAGAAAGGACAAAGCCTGCAATCACTGTCACGTGTTAGTCATGGCCTCCCAACTGGCTGAGGTGACAGACCACCCGATCCCTGCTGTCCATGCTGCTCCCTTGCCCTCCGGGGCTTGAGAATCACCAGGTCTGTATTTCAAATGTGATAAAACCGGTCACTGGGCCCAAGCATGCCCTAATCCTCATCTTAGTCCCATGAGACTTTGTCCAAGGTGTCATTGGGAAGGTCATTGGTCAGTAGAGTGTCCTTATGCACATAGTGGCATGGAGACATTGGGCCCAGAGAATTCCCAAGTTGACCTTCTAGGTCTGGCCATAGATGAGTGAGGCTTCCCCGGCTCCTTGACTGGACCACAACCGTCATCTGTAATGAGAAGCCATGGGTAATCATCATGGTATCAGGATGACCCATCTCCTTTCTCTTGGACACCTGAACCACATACTTGGTACTGAGGGAATTCTGGGCTGGGGGCTACCTCTTCTTCTAGTTTCCCTATTGTCGGAGTAGGGTGACAGCCTTATTTACCTCAGCAGACCCCAACAATTAACTGTGTGTTTAAGGGTATTTATCTCACTGACTCATTTTTAGTTATGCCAACCTGTCCAATACCTCTCATGGGAAGGGATTTTTTTTAACAAAGGTAGGAACTTAGATTTCCTTTGCTCCCATTCACCTTACCCCAGACTTGCCAGCAGCTCTACTCCTTCTTCTCCTAGCCTCTCAACCTCCCAACTCTAACATGTCTTTTCCTCTACCAACCTCCCAGGTGGACCCCCAAGTCTGGGACACCCCAAACCCCTCCATTGCTAAACACAATTCCCCCATTGTTATTCAATTACAAGACCCCACTAAGTACATTACCCAAGCTCAGTACCCCCCTCTCTCTCCAGAGCCTTAAGGGACTTAAGCCTATTATTTCTGACCTTTTAAGGAAAAAGCTACTTTGTCCCACTTCTCCCTTTAACACCCCTATACTTGCTGTTAAAAAAAGTTTAATGAAACCTATCATCTGGTTCAAGACCTCTAGTTCATTAACTCTGCAGTGGTCCCTCTTCATTCTGTAGTTCCTATTCCTCTCAACCTTCTATCCAATATCCCTCCAGGAACCTCCCACTTCTCAGTTCTAGACCACAAAGATGCTTTTTTCTCTATTCCTCTCAGCCCTCAATCTCAAAACATCTTTTTCTTCACCTGGACTGATCCTGATACTCACTTCTCCACACAACTCACCTTTACTGTCCTTCCCCAGGGATTCTGGGAAAGCCCACACCTGTTTGGCCAGGCTTTAGCTTCTGACCTGCTCTCACTGTCTCTCCCTAAATCTAAGCTCATACAGTATGTGGATGACATTTTACTTTGTAGCCCATCATTGCAGATCAGCAAAATTGATACCTCTGCTCTTTTAAATTTCCTGTCCAAAAGGGGCTATAGAGTCTCACCTTCCAAAGCCCAACTGTCTACCCCTCAGGTCATTTATGTGGGATTAACTATAACCCCAACCCAAAAGGCTATTACTCTAGACAAAAAAAAAGAAAAAAGAAAAACTAATTCAGTCTCTTGCAGTTCCTTCCACCAAAGAAGAGATTTTATTGTTTCTAGGAGTAACTGGCTTCCTGCATTTCTGGATCCCCTCTTTTTCTCTCCTCACCCGCCCCTTATATGAGGCAGCTCTCAGCTCTCTGCATGAGCCCCTTCTCCATCTTGTGACCAAACCCTTCCAGAGACTCCAGGAAGCCCTTATACAGGCTCCAGCTCTTCATCTTCTAGATTTAACTCGCTCCCTTTCTCTTTATGTAGCAGAGAAGGAGGGATATGCCTTTGGGGTCCTAGGACATCAACTGGGACCTTCTTTTGCACCTATAGTATACCTGGTAAAGAAGATGGACTGCACCACTCAGGGCTGGGCACCCTGCATACATGCTTTAGAGGACGCTGAGTTTCTTATTTGTGAGTCAAAAAAACTAACCTTTGGGTCATCCACCACTGTCTTCTCCCATAATCTGTCCCACCTCTTAATTTACAAAGGCCCCCTTCCTGAGTTCTTTCTGTCCAGGTGGCACTAGTAGAAGATGCCACACTCACTTTCTGGTGCTCCCCACCCCTTAATATCTCAAATCTCCTACTTCAACCTAATGATAATGATTCCTCATCTTACTCCTACATAGAGATCTTAGAGGATCTACTGCCCCACCCCTCACATATACAGGAGGGCAAACTGTCCCAGGCCATTTATACCTGGTACACAGATGTCAGCTCCTTTTTATGTGATGGGACCCATAGATCAGGCTACACACTAGTATCAGATATGGAGATAGTGGAAGCACAGGCACTCCCTGCCCATACCACTAACCAACAGGCTGAGTTGATAGTTCTTGCCTGTGCCTTCCAGTTGGCAAAGGGACAATGTTTAAATATTTACACAGACTCCAAATATGCCTTTCATATCCTCCTGTCCCATGTGGCTATCTGGAAGGAGCGCAGGCTTCTTACAATGAAGGGAGGATCCATAACTAACTCAGGTTACATTATGGACCTATTAAAAGCCTCCCATCTCCCCAAAGTTATAGGAATTATTCACTGTCGGTCTCATCAGACCAACAGTTTCATTATTTCTAAGGGAAATAATTGAGCTGACTGAGCAGCTAAAACAGCAGTATTCCAAAGCCTAAACCTACCTCAGTCACCTCAGGGGGTTCACACAGTACAGCCCACACTCTCAGAGACACTCCCTGATACCCAGCAAATTCTGTCCTACCTACATCAGCTCTTTTATCCTAATAGCAAAGCTCTGTTTCGTTTTGTTAAGGCTCACCTCCAACCCACCCCTGAGAACTTAAAGTTCCTAAAAGCTATCACTGCCAAATCTGTCAAAAGTCAGATCCCAAGACCAAATACCATAGCTTTTCTTTTCCCACCCACCAGGCCAGGGGCTCTCTTCCAGGAACTGACTGGCAGCTGGATTTTACTCATATGCCCATGGTCAGAAGAGTTAAATATCTCCTGGTCTAGGTGTATACAATGTCTGGGTGGATTGAAGCATTTCCCACCACTAATAAGAGGGCCCAGACAGTTTCTGATATTCTTCTCCAAGAAATCATCCCCCAGTTTGGAATCCCAAACTCTCTTCAGTCAGATAAAGGCCAGGAGTTCACTTCCCAGATTTCCCAAAACTTATCTAAGGCTCTTAACATCCCTTGGCATTTTCATACTCCATACCACCCTCAGTCTTTAGGGAAAGTAGAACGAACTAACTGTTCCTTAAAAAATTATTCTTGTTAAAATGTCACAGGAACTTCACTTTGATTGGTAAAACGTTTGCCTCTGGCCCTCCTTAGGCCAAAAGCCCCCTTTTCATCTCGCCCTTTGAACTCATGTATGGGAGGCTGGTTTTAACCCCCGGCCTCTCAACTAAAATCTCTCCCCTTCCTGATCACCTCCTTATCCCACTGTTATCCCATCTATACTCCCTATTATGGGATTTAACCAACCACTCATTACCTCAACCATGGGCTAACTCATGCCCACTGCCGATTAAAATAGGGGTCAGGTATTATTTTCTCCCCCAGACCAATGTCCCTCACCTCTTTCCCCTAAATGACAGGGTCCCCTTAGAATAATTCTTGTAACTCCCACAGCTGCCAAGCTCGAGGGACTTCCTCATTGCATTCACCTGTCACATCTTTAACTCTTCCAGCACAAAATATCTTCTCATATACAATAACTCAAACAGAACCCTGTTCCCTTAAGTTCCAGAGGACACCAAGATCAGCCCCTCTTTCTCCACTACCAATAAATAAATAAATAAATAAATGTCTCATCCTTATTCAACTCTCTTGTGCCAATATGCTCTCCCTTTTCCTTTTTTCCCTATATACAACTTCTCCATATACCTCCACTGTCATGCTTAAATATCCAATTAACCACTCAGCTGTTATTACAGAAACCATCATTAAACAGAGCCAGAGGTACAAGGACTGTCAAAGCCCAGGTGGTAAGAAACAATAATAAATTTATAGCCCCAAACTCAAAAAAAAACCTCACAAAACAGACTTTAACATAACAGGCTTATCACTGACTGCAGCAGTCACTCCTGGATGAATGTTAAGGTAATGCCATGATGCAAAATTTACTTCAGGTAAAACATTTAAAGAGTCTAATAATTATCCTTTTCAATAATTTCCTCCTTCTTCCCCCCACCATTTTCCATTCTATGGTTATAATCATAAACCGTTAACATGTCTAAAATTTACTTCTTTTCAAACACTTTTTATAAGCTCCAGGGAGCCAATTTGACCTACCTAAATGAACCAGACTTGCCCGGAATAAGTATCATTTAATTCTTTTCTTGTCATTCCTGGTATTGGGAACCCCTAACCCCCCCCCCCCCGCTATCTTCCATCTTCAGACTCTCCTCTATTAAACACAAGGATCTAAAAATTTTTTTCCTGCCAAACATAATTTTTTCTTTCCAGCATTTTGCGAGGTTCAAGCTACCAGTAGACCCAGTTCCTCAGAGCCCGGAACATATAGCTGTGATCAGCCACCCCAGGATGTGGTCAAACATCCCAACTCCTTGATGCCCACAAAGTCAGTGTGAAGCAGTCATGAGAGAGACCTTACGGCACTCCATTGACACCCATTAAGATCCTCAACCCCTCCCCAAATTTTTATAATAAACAAAAGGGTGGAATGTAATTATACAGCCACCCATAAGTCTGCACTTCTGGGTCCTAAAGGGAGGCACATGTGGGTGGACCCTTGGGAACAAAGGGCCTGCATGACCCACGTGTTTGCATGATTGGTTAATTCCACTAAAACCCTTGTGCTCATGTGTGGGTCACCCGCCATCTGCATCATCAGCGTTTGACATACCCATGCAAACCCCCTGTGCGTATGTTCAAGGCATGGGTTGCTTATCATCAGCGTCTGATGTAGTCACATCTTCCCCCTGTAAGCATGTGGTAGGTGGCCTTTAAAAGCTGGACATGCCACCTTTGCGCTCTCTCTCTCTCTCTCTCTCTCTCTCTCTCTCTCTCTCTCTCTCTCCATACACCATTTAGTCAGGCCTGTGAGCACCTTCCTTCTCTAATAAACTCCTAAGTGGGTTTGTTTGCATCTCATGTCTTCTTCTCACTTGCATTGGACATTTCACTTCAGATGGATGCCGGTCTAGGGGGCCTCAATAAAGTTTAACAGTTGCAAAAGATAGACTAACCATCTCAAGACAGATGCATTCTTGGTGTGTTGAGGTAGCATGTGTAACATACAAAAATCTGATACTATTAGTACTATTAGAATTATTACTAAGAGTGTAGTTAAGAAAATATTTGGGACAGTTTTGTCCTTATTGCAGGAAGAGACCCTGCAAGAAAACCATCTAAAGAACCCTTTTCAGGCTTTATCATAGGTGTAAAAAAGATTGACTTTTGTCACTATTGCCCATTACAAAGTGTAAGGCTGTTCTTGGTTTGGTGCAAAAGGTTCTAATAATTTTCACTGGTGAACAGAATCGGTCATTAGGTCTCCTCTATTACAACCTTGTGCAGAACACTAAGTTAATGAGGGGAAATTTTAACACCACTATTAGCATAAATTTTGTTTAAGAAGGTGAAATGTAATCATAGAATTCTCAGGACCTTGTACCAGATTTCTGTAGAAGGATAAGGTAACTGTAATCAGCTGTTTATTACATTAGGCTCCTGCATAAGGCCAAGCACCTGGAAGCTTTGTAAGAGAAGTTAAAGTCAGGGCCTTACTGATCATTTAAAAGAGAAATATTGGGTTATTTTCATAGGATTGTCTTGCAGCACCCTAAAGACACCACTTGGCTATCCTAAATAATTTCTCCAACCTGTGAGTTTGATGATAGAGTATATGGCAGCCTCTGTAAATGAGTGTTCATGGGCGGTTAGGGTGCAGAAGGAAACATGATAGCTGTGCCAAGTATTCTTCCAGAAAGAAATAGTGTTCCATAGTTGGTAAGTACAGGTTTTGGATTTGGCATCAGTATTAAAGAAGATAGGTCTATTTTCTCAACCATGGACAGACTTTTGTGAGTATATTTGTCTCACCTGAGTAATAGAGGATAATCTTAACATCTGAATGGACAACCTTAATGCTATCTGCAAAGATACTGTCACCATATTGTAGGATGTACATATCTTTAGTGGGCTATTGTTCCACTTACTGGAGCTCTCTGAAATGGGTTCTAACAAATACTTTCTATACATCAATTTTCTATTTCATGGTTAAAATATGCAATATTTTTGATTGGTGATCTTTGATCACTTAAAATGTTCTTGCCTAGTGTGTTTTTCACTCTTCATTGTTGTGAATACCATCTAATCTTGGTTTAGGGAGAGGCAATGGGAAATATCTGTACACAGTATATATTGTGTGTGTATTAGTGAACATATATATGTTCATTCAGTCATGCACCAGATATTTAGTGACTATCTACTGCATTTCCGGCACTGTTCTTAACATTAGGCATGTTGAAAAGCATATGTGAGTCTGTGCCTCGCCACTCAAATGCTAGTAAAGGACTCAGACAGTGTAAATGTCTGAAATTTTCATAGAACAAATAAAAATTTACTAAAAATGAAAGATGGCTATCTAATTATACATAAAATCGGATCACCTTACCTCGTATGATTCCAATGGTTTGCGGTGTGATACAGGGAATAACAAAAGTTGCAAGGGATACTGGTAGTGCAATTTTGTAACTATTGTATTTCTTTCATAAAGTGAGAAATGATGAAATTCACCTCACAACACCTCCAGACCTACTTTGCAGAAAATAGTAGCACAGGCTATTTCTGTTGTAATGTTATAGCATGTTCAGAATTGAAGTGCTGGCAATGAACAATTATCAGCAGGAAGAAATGATTGAAGGAATGCACATAGAGAAGTATTTTTTATGTTAAAAGGCATAAGGTTTTTCTTTTCAGGGGGACGTTAGTCATAACAGGTAAAAATTTGCCTTCTGCTTTATATTTTCAAGACTGAAAACTTCCATCACAAACCCGTTTAAGCTAATGACATTAGTTGTTAATGCCAATTCATATGCATTGACAATTAGAAATACCAATGGTGATAGGAATGCATATAAAATATGTAGATATGATATGAGCATCACAAAATATGGACATAGAAACACCCAATAAGGTTGTTAGAAGAAGACAATTCATGTGAGACACAGGACAGACACTCTCCTAGTCATGGTCGACTCAGCCCATTTGGTTGAGCTAATGTCTTGTGTAGTAAATGTTGGCAGCTTTTACATTGCAAAAAGTTCCACAGAGTACATTTGACTGTAGAAGTCCAGTGAGAACATTTAATACAAACCGAAGTTTCTAGTTTCTTTTGACAACTCAGATGATTTGTCATAATTTTGTTTGCATCTTCATGTGTAAATAGTCTGTCTTTGACTAGCATTAGTCTCAGTATCTGGAGTGTGCATTTGTGTTGCCTCATTATCTCATTCCAATGAATGTTTCTTTTCAGCTTGTTCACTTACTTTTGTTAAATTTCCTGGCTGTGTGCTCAAATAATACTTTATGAAATTGCACTGATACTGTTTGTAGTTTACTGAGCTTATTTATTTTACAACTGAGTCACTGATGCTTATAGAAACTGTTTATAACTTGGCATGCAGTTTGTTACACAATGTGGGTTCTTTTATAATTTTATAATGCTTTGAGTTTGTACTCACGGTGAAAGAGACAGATATGCCTAAACTGGGTGGACCTAGTTTACGTTGGTAGGTGTTCTTCTGTTGCCCATATGTGGCAAAGCCTGTTCCAGTAGATGAACAAAATCAATTCTTGACTTGCCCATCTTTGCAAAAGTGGTTGCTTTCTGTAAAACCACTCTTATCAATTCAGTGCTACAAAAGGAGCATTGTGAGAGGAAATCAAAGTTAGATTTTTTTTTTTATTCAATTCATCATCAGAGACCCAAATTGGAGCACCGGACTAAGCTCTTAAGACCCAAATGAGGAGCAGAAGGAGGGAGAACATGAGCAAGGAAGTCAGGTCCACGAGGGGTGCACCCACCCGCTGTGACAGTGGAACTGGTCTATTGGGAGCT